>NW_009728839.1:224132-255079 GCF_000703405.1 Apaloderma vittatum
ATAACTCAGGGATTTGAGGATGCAAGAAGAAATTATTGTCCTGACAAATTATCTTTTATCCTATACCAAATTCATGGCAGGACACCCTTATATACTTGCTTTTTTTCAGAAATGGGAGAAAAGACAGTTACACAGAAGTTAAATTGAACTGTAATTCAACAGTGAGTTGCTTAGACTGCTTCCTAACTTCTACATTCCAGTAAGAAAGAAACTTATTGGTTGGTACATGCTAGAAAATGTAAAAAACCAAATACATGGACATCTACATACATCTCCCCTTCTTCTGGATTCATAATCATTACAAAAGTCATTCCTGATGTATAACGTTTTCTTAAAACGGGAATAAGGCTTTCAGCTTGTGCCATGTGCAGCTACTTTCCAAATAGCACTCAATGGTAGGAATTTGTTTCAAAAATGGAGAATGACGCATCACTTACAATACATAAAAGGAAATGAGCGCGAGTAATAAATCCACTGTGTAATATTTTGCTATCAAAATGGATACTGTAGGTTACTGGACTATTTTTCCAGCTGCTGAATGAGTAACATCATGCCTTAAAATCAGGCTCACACCATTTATTCAGTGGATTGTTCAACTTTCCCAGTGAAAAACTGAAACAAAGTTCCTCCTGTTTCCAGGGAAAATTTTTTGCCTTCTCATCTTCTCCATCAATGAACCTGACAGAGAAATAACAATTTCTCTTAATGTTTTTCCACTAAGTTCTCTCAAGTGAGTTCCCTCAACTTTTTTTTAAGCCACCAGTAGAATATCGATTTTCCCAGACATATTCGATAAATGCACAAATAACAGACTTACACTCCTTTTCAGTCCTCAGTCTAAAAATTGAGTTATTAAAATACAGCCCTTGGACACAGTTTATGAATAGCTTTTCAGAATGTCTTCAAAAATCTAAACTGCACTTATTTTTGCAAAATTATCTGGTAGTTAAGCTTTTGTTTTACTCAAGCATGAGGCTAATACCAGCGCAGAGATTGTTTTATAATCACGGGGAAACCAACTGCTTAATTTCAGCCTGCTAAAGTACAAATTTCAGTATTAACAAGGAAAGCCACCTCTCAAAACTCTGCTGGATTTTAAGATGGCTCAATTTACCATCACCTCTCTCAAACAATATCAATGCTTGACTAACAGTTACAGAACCAAATAACCTTGGTTTGAATTTTGACTCTCATACTAAGATCAGACAAGTAGCACTGCTGAGAACAATGTAATTAAAATTGCACCATGTAATCTTGCTCTGCACAGTCAGTCCCAGAACAGTTTTCTGTTCACATCAAACACGATCTTTTGTACTTTAAAGAAAGACAGGCTTTGGCATCTTCCACAAAAGAACTGACCTGAGGGAAAGTATATTCTGTCAGTCAGGATCATTTATGAGCAACCTGAAATTGGTTTACATAGATAAACCAAGGAAAGAACATCAAGGTACTGAAGTGTCTGCCTCTTTTTAATAACTAAGAAATAATGAAAAAACCCCAAACAAACAGTTAACAAGTACAGTGCAATAGTGATTATTTGACAAGCCAGGTGACACTGCTATTCACCTTTGCTATTTAAATGGCTGGCATTGCCACACATGATCACATTTAAACAAGTAGCATTGCATATGAAGCAAATGAGAAATAAAAGTTGTGCCAATTACTTAATACAATTTACATTCCAAATATACACTATGGTTGGTAATGCCATTTGGCTGCTTTCTGGTTTCCATGGGTGAATATCCATTTTTATTTAACACCGTGTACATAACGCTACCAGCCTATAGTTTGTGTCAGTGCAACCACATGCTAAGGTTAAGATCAGCGCAGTGTTTGATTCCAAGTCTGATTCCAGGCTGATAACTGAGTTTCTGCAGAAAGTTGTGACCAATGAATAGAATTTTTCCTTATATTAAACGAGTAGTCAACAAAAGGATGTAATGAAACACTGTCTGAGCCAAGATCCCAGATATGAACACCCACAACACAGACTGTTTGTAGAAAAAAAAAGCACTACATGAAAAAAGAAACCAGAGCATCTCTAGTGTGGAGATTAAGGACACCAGAATGCCCCTAGTGAATAAAATTTCTTGAAAGTGCTATAGCTTCATATTATTTCTCATCAGTGTCATATTTATTTTCATATGGTGATCACACTGGGGACAAGTGTTGGCCTACCACATACTAAATACAATACTGGTTTGGTGATCAATATGCAACTAAAATTTTATTACCAAGTACTCTCTCAGATTTAATACATTACAGCGATCCCTAAAATACATCCCGTGTATCTTCGTACTTGTCAACACAATGGAATTTGCCATTCAGTGGAAGATCTACATCTGCTCACTTAGTTTTGAGACCTAATATTTACTTTCATTTTTCCAAGTCAAATAGATGAAAACAGCATGATTTCTCATCTTCCCTTCTCTTTCCTTACCCTTGATATCCTTAATTACAAATGCTCTGATGACTGTACTGAGGATTAGTGATACAAATTTCCTACACTACCACCTGATTTCACAGTATTAGAATGCAGGAAACCTTAGCATATCTGCTTGAGTAACTGTCTGCCTCCTTCCACATTAAAAGAGCTGTAACGATTACAAAGCTTATGAAGTTTAAAGAGGTGAGATAATAATCAGTCAATCTTTACTTTGCTTCTGGTTATAAACACATTTAGGAAAAACAAAACAAAATCAACACATATATCTGTGCATTTTTCCAGCTCATGTCCACTTCCAAAGCATTAGTCCCTTGTGACAAATAAAGCACCATCCTTCTGTACGCTGATACGTCTCATTTGTGTTGCACTTTGCTCACGGCTACAATCATGACAAACTGAGAATTCATTTGGTAAATGTGATCTGCCAAAAGTTTTCAAGTAACACAACATTATGTATTTATATACGTGGCTGCTTAGCAAGTTTGCAGTAGTTCTACCCAAAAACTGAGGTATAAATAAAGAATTATCCTACATCAGAAAGTGCATAGGAGACACTTACAGATTTAGGAAGGGAAAGGTTATCAGGATTCATCACTTAGCAACAAATATAATATCATCACTTCCCCTGTCTAGCAAGCATCTAGCAAGAAATATATTATAAATTCCACTGACTGGTGAGTTAACTTGGTAGTTTGAAGTTTAAATGAACTCTACAGCTAATTAAACTTAGCTCAGTACTTCTGTAGGTTGTATGTTTGCATTTTAGCACATACTTTATTCTGAAATAAACAGTTGCCATTCACTCACCAACAGATGGGTCACATTGAAAACCTGACAGATTCTGAGGAAATGAGAATACAGAAATGCCATACACTTTCTCATAGTTCCCAAGAAAACAAGCACGGTTACATAATGCATATAAATACAATGCACACAAGTAATTCTGAGAACGCGCTGAGAGACCTCCAGACTCCGAGAATACGACCAAACTGAAGTGTCAACAGAGTTTACACAATGCAACTTTGGTGATGATTCCAGTACAAAAGATTGGTTTTACAACTCCACACTTGTCTTAAACATTTCAAACTGATGGATGTAATTATTCACTAGAATCATTTAACAATAGACTACAAGTTGCATCAATGAATATTAACTAAAAATAAAATTAGTTTTCGAGTACCAAAGGCTTTGTGTATGCAGCCTGCTAGACAACTTTCATTCCGCACCTCCCCGTCTCTCTTTCTCCTCACTGTTTTGCATAAATACTCTGTTATTATAAACTCCCACTGTCTTGAAACTGATGAGACATATTATTGTGTAGGCAATGCCTGCTATTGTATTTGAATGGAAAGTGATATATGTGCAGTTTCCATCAAATTTTGAAGTTGCTCATCTCATTTTAGGAAAGCAAATTCTTAATCATCACCTTTGAGAACTTTGTTTTGCAAACCTCATTATTAAAATTTCCTTGCAAAGTTGAAGACTAAACAAAACCAGATTTCATTGCAACCCTGATAGATGTCCATTAACATTTTGAAGCTTTGCCAGTGGCAAGTCTGGAATGAATACGCTCTTCACTGTCGAAGCTTTCACAGAAGACACAAAGAGCTGGATCCTGAACTGGCACAAATAACACAGCCCTACTATTCCTTTCCTACAAGCAGAACATTTATCTTAGATGCATCCCAGTTCCAACATATGAGAATATTTCCTTGCAGAAGGAACCAGAGCTCAGCATCCCTGGTTTAACAGCAGTTGGTTACCTGGTCAATCACAACAAGCAATCATGAAATAGACTCATTCACCCATATCTTTGCCTGCTTTTGCAGACCCAGCCTTCATACTGTTTGTATACTCAGTCTCTAGGCTACTCCGCAAAGCTCATCTTGAGAGCACGTGACTGCCCAAGCACCAAGGATGAATGTTCAAGGAAATGCTTTTCTTAGAGTGATTTATAATTTACATGCCTGCCTGCCTTCCATCAGCACTTCTGCTGACACTGTCTTTCACAGAAGGCTCCTACACAGCAACTGACAATAAATTATTCTGCTCAACTTAGTCACCTTTCCAGAGTTGTTTCCCCAATTCTGCATTCCTCCTCCAGCTTTCCAAACTACCAGAGAAGTAAACACTATTCTACTATTGCATCCATTTGCTATTCCAGAAGAAGACTGCATTTCTCTCTCTTTTTCTTTCAAAGCATCTAGAATACCTTCCTTGGTAGGTGAGAAAAACAAACCAGTTTTTATCCTGACTTAACATATCATAGAATCATAGAATGGCCTAAGCTGGAAGGGATCTTAGAGATCATTTTAATCCAGCCTCCCTGCTGCCAGGGATGCCACCTCTCGACTAGATCAGGCAACACATGGGGACCGAACGGGAATTGGGAGGTCCATGTTCTGTAACTGTAAATTACTATTTGAAGTCACAAAACCAGTCAGTTCCAGAGCCAGGGCAAGAACCCAAGCTGGCTCTCCCCACTGCAGGGACCTGCCTGCTTGGCCACAGGTCTGTAGGGCACTACTCATCTATAATGGTCTGAATCAGCACACTATGAGGAGTTGCATGCACCCCAGAAGAACAGCCATTTTGACACAAGAAACAATGCTTGTTTGGAAAGAAATCCAGAACTGTAACGATAGTTGGTCAGCACTCATAAAATAGGCTCAGAAAGTTAACTACCACCCGAAAGCTCCATTTGACCATAGCGTTACAAAGACCGTCACTCTCGGAAACAGCAAAGATTTCATAGGCAGAGGCACGGTAAATTTATTTAATCGTCTCCTTGTACAGAAACAGTCAGGTTTTTATTTGCACTGAAATGGGTTTTAGCTGCTAGTATTGAAAATTCATTTGTTCAAAATGCACACCGTGACCTACAGAAATCAGGCACAGCCACAGAAACTACGTGAAAAAGTTTATCTCAAGGGAAAGCACACATTTAAAGTGGTGAACATATTAGACAGGGATATCCAAATTGGTATTTAGGACTAAAAAAATTAAAAATTCCATAGTACCAACCAACATGAGCATCCAAACGTTGAATGTGGACAATAGCTAGACATCAATATTTAGAAACTCAACTTAGTTCACGTAGTTGTTATTCAGTGCATGATGAGGTATTACCCAATAAACTCACGTGTAATACTACTTAATAGTTATATCAGAAACGGAATTTCAGTATTATTAAATAAACAATGAGATTAAATAAATTAACAAAAAAAATCAAAACCACAAATGCCCCATTAAAACACCACAACCTTTCAACAAGTAAAATAATTTTGGTGTTCTTTATCTTGTTTGAAGTACTGTGTGAGGTGAGGAAGATAAACAATGTTTCTATTACTTTTTTCTGCAGACCCAATATCCATTCCACGTGGAAGAAAGTCCTGGTGCTATGTAAGTTAATTTCTCACTTTTAAAAAAAATGTCACATTCCTAAAGGCATAGAAGAGAAATGATGGTTTCTCTTTCAGATGTTACCTCCTCCATAAATCTTAATACTTTATACATAATTAATTAAAAACTGATGCAGTGTATAACTCATCATTCTATATACCAGTGAACATTTCTCATTAAGGCAACATTTCTCATTAAGGCTACAGATTCTGGAATTGCAGCTACTGCATAGCAAATAAGATCTTTTTATATGCACCCCTCATAAAACAATCTATGTTACATATTCGTATTGTTTTGCTTTTGGCTTCTTGTGTTTTTTTTCCTCTGGCATATATATAAATTTCTGCTGTCCCTTTAAGACAGCATTTACCAGAGAAGCATAAGTTCAAGCTCAGAATTTTAAGAAAGCCTCAAAAATAGACACTTCTTAGCAAACATCAGAGCAGAGCAAATAATTCAGAATAATCATTTATTTATTGGATTTGCCATTTATTTTTCTATTCACCACCGATTGCTAAATTCTTATATGTAAATTATTCATGAATTTCTGCCAATGCTTCTTCCATTTAAATTACTATGAAAATGTAGTTGCAATTATTCAGATTTCAACATTGGCTCTGTCAGTTTTTTGGAGCACTGATTCTGTTCCATGATTGGCTGCAACTTGCCAATTTGGAATACGCTTCAAGCATTACACTTGAGTACACACTTCAAAATTTACTTTGTCAGTTCTATACTTGCAATTTGTGCTCTGAATATAATGTTTTCTGACATTTCCATACTGACAAAAGCTCTAGTGTAGACACAGCTATATCTTGCTTCAATTGCATTATTTCAGTTATTTTCAGTGCCAAAGCCATTACCAAAACACATACGACAGACGAAAGAGTTCTTTGACATTAACTGCCTCTGTGTTTTCTACTATTTATAAAGGTGTTGCCTGTGCCGGAGTCAGTAGGGGTCTCGCTAATCATCCCAGTTGGTTGCTACTGAAACCATCCTCAACCTGTACACCCGGCACTTAAAGGGCAACACAAGGGATCGCACCCTGAGAATCCAAAAGAGAGGTAAAGGGATGGCAAGTCACAGTCCTTCTAAACAGTAGGTTCAGACTCTGGCTCATCAGTTGATTCCCTCCATGCGGGAGGGAGTACTCTGCCATACGGAGCTGTTAATCACTTTAGATAAAGCATCCTGGCATCCTGTCAGGCCACAAGTCCCTGGTCCTTCTCCAGCACCTGGAACTCATACATGTGCACAGCGAGAAGCCCATGCTACCACCTCTACAAGCCTTCTCTGCCAAAAAAAGAGGTGGTGAAACTTAAGGACACAGAGATAGTTCACTACCAAATGAAAAATTAGTTCCCCTAATGTCAGGTAAGTCCTAGAGTTCTTGTTCTTCAGTTTCCTTATTGTGGTGTTTTTGTCCTGGGTTTTCTCACGAGTGCTTCACTGCCCCTGCTTCAAACTCAAATGTAAAAGCAAATGTAAGAGGTTTTTCCTCTCAATATCAGCATTACTGAACATCATCACATTTTCATCTTAAAATCTCTGAAGATACCCATGAATCTACATTTGCACCTTTATTATTGAATCATTAGTTTATAGCCAGTGTGTCTCATGAACATGTCAACAGTGAAATGGCCTGACTACCACACGGTTAAACACAGATCTGAAAGAGGGACAGGCAGAAAAAACAGAGCCATGGAAAATATTGCAAGTTCAAAAAAAAATGGTAATTCACCATTCCTTCAAACTTTCAACAGTTTACTTTTTCCCATTGCTTTTTCAGAAGATATGTCTTGGAGGAGAAAGATTATAATTGAATCTCCCACTGTTAGCAGTAATGCATTTTACATTAGAGAGCCTGATCTTGCTCCACAAGATTGAACAATGTTTGCGAGCCAGTAAAGCCACACCGCTTACTGTAATACATTCCTCTTTCCTCAAAACAGTAAGCTCCAGTAGTGATGGAGAAGCCACTCACTTGAAAAGATCTAAATAAGAAAGTATCATCATGTGAAATAAGGATAGATTATGTGCCATCTTCAGGCTGCTTATTTTAGGAGTGAAGTTTACATAAGAAGTGCACCTTAATAATGCTGCAGACAAAAAACAGTCAGAGAAATAGTAATATAATCTAAAATTAAATCTAATGTAATCCAAAAAGTCTACCTAAAATTACATTAGTAATTGTAACCAGGATTTATAAACAAAGCATTTTTTAAGAGGATGTATTTTGTATAAGTTTTTCTTTGAAGTCCCTGGGCAGCACATCAAAGCAGGGAATAGAGCACGCTTATTCTCTAGGGATGGTTCTTAAAACATCATCCTGCCACAGAACAAGGATCCATAAAGCTGTATTGGGGACACATTTTGTCACTTCTCTCAGCAGGACAAATGCGTTTAGGCAGGTTTTGTCTATTGACTTCAGCGAAGATGTGATCAGATTGCAGCTGGCTGATAATTACCCTTTTGGTACAAAGAACATACATGCTACCGGACTGGGGAATTAGTCATTTCCCTTCAAAAACACACACAGGAACATGGTACGTCACAGAGAATTCCCCAGGGAGACATCTTACTGGGACCATTTGGAGTAGGTGGAGATTCTCAAATCACTGCATCCTGACTTTTCGTGGAAAGCAGGCTTGAGCCATAATGTGCGAAGGCAAAATGGAGGAAGAAATGCGCATTTCATGCAACTTCTTTTAGCAGCACCAAGCTTTTACTTCGGATTTTCAAACAAGTATTTCAACAGCCTGTATTCTAGATAGAGAAGCAGAATAAATTAGGTGAATTAAAAAAAAAAAAATCTAGATGGTGCACTGCAAAATTTTGTGCAAGCCACTGATGCTGCAGAAAATTGATTTCCCCACAGGTTCTGCAGCTTTGCACTGCCTTTTGAAGTACAGAAGCTAGATATATTTTGCCACGTATATTTCTCTGAACTAGAGCCCGTAACAGTTTTACATTTTGCCAAACATTTTCCAGCTGATTAATGTTATGTTTACCAAACTATAAATATAGGATGATGCCTCCTTGAAGAAGTAATTTAACTTTTCTCCTTTATTTTTGTAAATTGTTTTTACTGTGTGTTTTTAAATAAATATTGTAAGCATAAAGCTAAAAATAGATCTCTACATTTTATAGAGACTTTCTTTTTAATATTGAGAAGTATCCAAATAGCTGTAACCATGCTATGTACAAACATGACTCAGATTTTAACTATACAACATGCCCTGAAGTTTAATATAACATTAATTAGATATTCCATAAAACAAAGTTATTGTGTGATTAATCAGATGACACAAGAGATTTTTTCAGTGAAGTCAGAAGTTTAGCGGCTTCTCCATGTCCTTTCTAGGAAACCTCCTCTTTGCTGCCATAGGCAGAGCCTGCCTGTTTTGTTCACTGCAGAGGGGAGATTCAGGATATATGGTTCTCTGTCTGGTTTCACCTGTTACACAAATATCTCTGCTTTTACTTCCTCACATGAAGAGGACACTAATTCTTGGCTGCTCTAAGTTCTTTTGTACCCACTGGTAGGCCTGATTAATAGACTTGAGCTCACATCCCTACCGTCACAAGGTTTTTTGCAGAGACGCTGAGGAAAATGGAGAGCTTTTCAGTGCCAGGTGCACGATACTCACATAGGAAATGACATTTCCCCTTGGCCGTGATGTCCTATAGAGTCAGCAGCGCTGTGTGAAGCACTGGAAATGCCATTCTTCAAACGTACACTACATCATCCTGGTGTAAAGGAAGTGTCTTTGCTAATGATTTTACTGATTCAAACCAGGGCTTCTTTCCAAAACTCATTACATAACAACTAATTTCTCATATCTCATTTTGACGTTTTTTACATAGCTCAATACTTTTCCCCTGCGCTAAGCATTTCATATTTTGTGTAGTGTACAGATTACAAACAATGCTAAAATTAATTTGTATCTCACGCATTCAGCTTCACCCTGACTTAATCATTCTGCTGTGTGTTTACTTAGATAAATGCCTGACAATGTTATTGACACTTCAAAGAAAATAAGCCATTTTCTTTATGCACGCACATCAGCACTGCTCACATTCACACATACAGCAAAAAAAAAAAAAGGGATAAAATAAAAAATAATCCTGGCTTAATCCAAATTCCATTTCCCCAAATTTGCAAGCACTGTAGCACAAATATTTCACTAAATTATACTATTCTGTCCTCCAAACAGCAAGGAGCCATGAACACACTGATTAGTCAGGCCCTGTTCTGAATGGCATTAAAATGATTTGTTTTTCTCACACCTCTCAACTATCTCTCATTTGAGACCGCTGCTCATTTTAGTCCTAGAATAAGCTCCATTCCAAATACACTGATGACTCCTGACACTTATTGGGGAAAACAAATTATTTCCATCAGGAATAAAGAACATAGCAAGGTAACAGAAAATACTACTTTTTTTTCAATAAATGAGTTTGTTTTCCTGCATCTACACAGGTAGACCTTACATTTTGATTTAACAGGGGAAAGGAAATATTCATCTTTCTGTAAAACTAATATGGTAATTCTTCCTTACTTAAAGGTCTGTAATATAATTTTTTAAAAAAAACTGAAAATCAAGTAATTTTGTTTCCTTTTAATATCAATCTACAAACATTTCACAGAAGTATGTTAAGTTTACTTTGAAAATTCAGAATCAAAGAGTGGTTTGTTTCCCTATTCATTGAGCACACAGCTTCCTTTCAACAATCTCTTTGGAGTCCTCGATAGAGCTTTCATAAACTTGTTCAATACGGCTTTTTTTCTGGTAAATATGGAAAAAAAACCCCCTAAGTTTGTCATGAGAACTATTAAATTCTTTGTTAAGAGTAACATTTCTACTTCAAAATTTTTTCATTATTATTTCACAGTTTTGAATTTTTGTCCAGAACTGAAAGAAATTAGACTGTGGCGGGATTTTTTGTGGGTTTTTGTTTCTTTAATTGGTTGGGTTTGGGGGGTGGTGTTTGTTTTTTGGCTGTTTGTTACAAAAAGTGTCGATTTCTATCAGACAAAAATTATTTCAAGATTCAGTTTGTATTATGACTTCTTAGAGCACTGCAAAGCTATAACAGGTTGAAATATGAAGAATAAGCACTGATGTGTGCACAAAAAGCGACAAAAAGAAACGTTACAAAACAAAACAGTTTCTTAGCCTTTAAATTCAACATCCATGACAACATCAACAATACTACTAAAGCTAACTTCATAATACAACTTAAGTTGACATCTTAGGTAGAGAAAACAAATGGTCATTACGCTAATACTGATCTATAGACAAACATTTTTCCATCTTCCTCTGTTTGGATCACTTTGAAATCTCTTCTGCGTAAATATTCAGATGTAAAATTTTTCAAGCTAGCACACACTAGTTATTTTATGTTCTGCCGCTAAATAGTTACATGATCTCATATAATTTTGTAGAAAAAATTATTCAGTAGAGATGATGTCAAACGTGAAGTGTTTCTGCAAATATTTCCTTTAAAATAAATATTAACAACGTAGGCTCCAGCTGAAATTTCTCCTCATGCTTATTAAATATTTAATGAATTTTGAGTGAAGAGTTTGTGATGTTCCCATGAATCCGTGGTCAGAAAGACTGGCAGTCACATTGTGCTTGTCTAGTTTCTCCACGACTCGAACTCAGTCACCACTGTCTGAAGGCATAAATATGAGTCACGTCGTATGCTCTGATTACCAACTGCAAAAGGTGATAGCTGTCTTCCCACAGTCTGAACACTTTTACAAAATACACATGCCCTCCATGGTCCCTCTGGCACTACCTGGAAAAACTTGAGCCAGCTGACAACATCTTATGTAAAGTCTGAATATATTTAAGTAACACTGAGGCAGTTATGCATGCACTCCCCTCAGTCACAGGTGAAGATGTGTATTTGCACACCAAATAAATTATCTGTGTATTTATGTACCATAATTACTTGTGTACTTTTGAGAATTGTATGCACTTAGGAGCATGTAAAGTTCTGAAAACCTGGGCCTTTTTGTTTTAAACAAAAAGAAACCTTTTCTCTACCCTAGTTTAGTGCATACAAGCCACTAGGACTTCAGATAAGGCTGAAAGTCATTACCTTCCATGAATGCTGCTGTGTTAATCTTGGCCATTAAAAAACATACCAGCTCACTACATTTATGTAACAGTTTCAAAAAATGATCAGCTGTCATTAAAATCTAGGCAACAGACTTAGTTTAGATGTAAAAGACCAGGTTAAAACATTCATACAAATCCACCTAATTAATGACAACTAAAGAAGCAAATATCTTGAATTAATTTCTATCTCAGATCACAAAAGAAAAAGCAAACACTTATGAACTTTGATCACAGATTCTGCAAAACTGAAGCAAAACAAAAAATTCCAAACCTCAGCACAGTTATTGTGCTTTTCCATTGTTAGCTTTCCTGTAAGTTATGCACTAAGCAAGTGTAAATGATAGCTTTATGCCTATGTTTTCTATAAACTTGACAGTTGCTTTCAACAGTGTTCTTAACTTCAATTTGCATTTAATAGTCTCCTTTCTACATTACTGTGAGCAGCACATTGTAGTCCATCTTTGTTTAGCACTTTCTTTGCTGACTGTTCTTCACTGAGAGTTTCAGCTTTTCCACTGACCATCCTTCAAGGAATGGTTGAAAGCAAAATCACAAGCTCTTCCACTCTTCCAGCCCTCTGAGGGCTACTGAAGTCTTCTTCAGTAACTGCTATCTGCCATGCTTCGTTCTATTGTGAAGGAAAATTTTGTGTAAAGGAAAACGGATGTCTGAGTAAACGTCAGGGAACAGGAAAAAAAATGAGGCTTCTGAGGTATGATTCTTTTCCAGTAAGGCACAAGGCACACAAAACTTTACACAACACTACATGTTATATACTGAGTTCATCACAAATTAAGAAAAAAGTACAAGTTCAGAAATAAAACAACGTACGTGTTAAGAACATATTATATATATATTATAGCATCATTTCACTGATTCTGCTACTATCGAGGTCACACATACATGAACTTCACGAGTAACACCAAGGCCTCTTTTCCGTTGAACTATTATCAAAACTGACCAATAAATTATATTCAATGCCGTTTTCAAAAATGTCTAAAAAGACTGTGAACAACAGTTTAAAGACATAGAACAGAACTTTGGAAGTCAATTTAGGCAAAACAGAGGAATAAAAGAGAAACTTAAGGATTATGAAAACAGAAACAAAGTCAAAGGAATAAGACCAGAAGGTCATAATAAATCATAGTATCAGGGCTGAGAACACAAAACAGTGAACAGTTTTTGGTATAGTCTCTCAAGGTTTAATTACGTTAAGTCTCAGTGCATCTTCAGCCTTCACACTCCTCTTTCTCCACTTTTGGCTTTAATGGCAAACAGTTCACTAGAGGCACTGATGACTTCTACCTCAGCTTGGATAACCCCAAGCAAGGCACAGAAATCTCTGGAAGTACACGCAGAGCGCTGCACCACATCCTCAAAGAGAGCAGTTGGCCAGGGAGTAAAAACAGGAGGGAAACCCTAGCTTTCACAACATCCTGTATCATCCCATTGTCTTTATTAACTCAGCCACTTTGGAAACACAGTGGAAAAAAAATTTAAAATCCTACTTTACAAGGTTTCAAAGTTCTCCCCACATATTGAGGGGTTGCCTCTGGCTCTTATTGGCATGTATTCGGGTGAATCACTACCATACTGTGGGAACAGAGGGGTTTGGGAACTTCTATATCCCTGCTAGTTTCACTTCACACAAATTGCAGAAAAGTGGCATTTTCAGCCTTTTTTTTATAGACTACAAAATAGCAGGATAGTTTTGAAGTAATAGCAGCTATTAGGAGAAAGAACAGGAAATAAAATAAACTTAGGGTCAAATCCTCCTGTCCTTTGTAAGACAATTCCTTCTCTTAACATCGAGGACATGAAGATTAGGATTCTCATCTTCTCTCTTCCTCTAGTCTACAAAATGGTACAACTAGAAAAATAAATCTCTCCATCTGACTTTCACAATCTTGGAGGAAGAACAGTTCCATCTTTTAGGTATTTGTGATGGGAAAGAATGCAAGGCTGTGTGTTATAATGTAGAGCGAGAAAACAAAATCAAATATTTGAACAGTTAATTTCATTTTGCCCCAAGCAAGTATTCCATAAAATATATTGCTACAGAAGCACATAAAATGTCAATGTTCCTATGCAAAAAGCAGTATAAAATGTCTATAAATAAGCACGTAACTGCTATCAGGTCCCTTTATTTGTATTATTATTTTTGCCATAGATGTTTAAACTTGAAGTGTACTGACTAGACGACGTTGCCAAATGAAGGGAGAAGGTAGTGAGCAAGATCATAAACATACTGGTTTTTAGCAGGGAATTTTAGAAAACCGTTACCTTGGTGACTAACTCACCTTTGAAAGAGAACTATAAACATATAACGGCCTGTTTCTGTGCCATTTCATCAATTACACTCTTCCCATTGTCTTTGTTGTTGGGCTCCACATTGGATTCGGTAACAAAAGCATATCCCTTTAGTACAGTAATCAGCACATGCATGCAGGAAGAGACCAAAATTTTAATCAACTGTAGCATTACACAGTTCAACTGATTTCTTTTGCCAGTTCCTTCTATACTCGCTCCTGCACGCTATCTCCCAGTTGTACCCGCACCTGCAGATCAAAGACTTTTTACCATCCAGTGCTGCCATCTGCTAGATACACCTGACCAAATGGATTTTCGCTCAGCAGCTTTTTAAATATCCTTATGCCGGTGAGTCCCCATAGAAGTTTGGCAAGAGTTGATATTTTCCTAGACCTGAGCCACAAAAGGTGAGGATGCCTCTAACTCTAAATCTTGAAGGTGCTGTAACACGAAGCTAAAAGAGCACAAGTCATGATTTTCTCTCTGGAAGTTCAGTTGTCAGGTTTGGCCAAGTCAGCCACTATCACACACAACTTAAGACCTACTTCTTTTGTCAAACAAGCAGACATACACACATTTAGAAGCTTCCTCCCAACCTCCATCACTTATATGAATTTGTAAAATTGTACTGCCTTCTACCAGAGCCTTCCTCAGTCACAGTAAATACGTAAAGTTATTTGAAATAGAAGAGAGTGAGGGTTTGGTTTGTTTAAGTGTAGGGGATGACAAAGTTGAATCACTTTAACAAGGACTGAACGCAAGGATCCAGTGCGTGGTTTTAATTCGGCCTGGGGACAGAGGTGCAACAAGAGAACACACTGAGGAGCTTCCTACCTAGCATTTTCCATTAACTTAAGGTCTTTATAGCAACATACAAAAAGCCCTAGGATTTCCATCGATGTTTCTCTCCACAAATGCTTCATTTTTTAGAACAAAACTGACCCCATCTATCCAGACTTTTTTAAGCCTTGAAAGTATTTGGCATCTCAATATTAAAAAAGGTCGCTTTTTCAGTGCAAAAAGCTCTGTAACAATGGAAAAATGGGTCTCTTTGTATGATTAAACACAAGGCTTACAGTAACATAAAATCTTATTTCCGTAGCTCAGTCTAAAGAACAAGGGCATAGCTGTTCATGAAGGCACATATGCTCAAATTTTATTTGTCATTTAGGTAATCTTAAGTTAATGTAAACAATTCAATTAAATTCCAAGGTAGATTTTCTTTCATTATACTTCAAGTATTGTTGTGGGTGCTTTTTATTATTTTTCTTTCTAAGAACTTTAGCATAAATAACTCAGAAAGCAGATTTATAAACATATGAGCATCCAGAAGGGAAGAAAAAGCACTATTCATAGTAAATCTTGGTGCTAAGGAGCAGAAAAATTACCATTTTAAGGAATTACATGTGGCATCAGAATGGTCTTCTACTCTTGGCCACTAGATAGTGCCAAGGACAACGTTTTTGAGGTACTTCTCAGACTTGAATCACCTTTCATTTTCAATTCCAGAACAACTATTCCAAACAAACTCATTAAAACCTCTTAGATACTGGCACAGAAAGTGTAAGCATATGCCATGCAGGTCTATAAAATCTCTAGAGTAGAACCAAATTAAAATAAAACAATCCAGTTAGTTTAAAAGAAAACTCTCCGTTTTTCATAAAGAAGTCCAAGCTTCAGCTGAAGTTAGGCCTAAATGTAGTATCTGTAGCTTTCCAAAACAAGATCTCCGATAACCAGGACTTACAAGTACAGGACTAGAACAGTTACAGCTGTAGCAGAGCTACATCAAGGTACTGTATCAGATCTGCAACCTAATCCAACAAATTCAGGAGAAAATCTGCAAAAGTTAACACTTAAATGACCTGAAATTCTTGAGAATCTCAAACCTGCAACTCAAAAAACCCCCAAAATAAACATTCCTGGAACTGATACAGTAGTACTTGAATGCAGCCATCACCCCTTTCAGTATTTTGCTAAGTACACTTCCTAGGGCTGCAATCCTAAAACAGACAGTGCTACACAGAGAGAGTTGAAAGTATTCTATTAAAGTGAAATTGCTCCAATACCAGTCTTTAAAGTCTCCCAACATTTGTATTAGACAAAATACAGCTATGTCAATGTTTTAGAGATATTTAAATTTAAATCAGGATGTGCCTGATCTACAACACTTGCTGAGGCAAAGTATTTTTTCTACAGGACAGTGTATCGAGGCAGTTAACAATCTTTGATATTCTGATAATTGCTTATATATTCACCAGATACTTCAGGACTTTTTAAAACTGAAGGCAAAATATAGCTTCAAGAAATTCTGTACAGCCCCACCCCCCCAAAATGACGATAAAATGATTCACAAAAGTTCCTTAAACATGTTCTCTGCTGTACTGACCCTATAATGTCCTAAATAATAGATAGAGTATAAAATATCCTAGATTAACAGCTTTTACAGTGAAGAAATTATTTCTATATCCACATTTAGATTATGAATCAAATAACAGAATTTATGTTATACATCAGGAAACATTCTTACTCCTTGCTTCAAGCCTGACTAACACCTGATCTACACAGTGAGGCAAGTGTTTCAGTTCACAGTGATTTCCTTAAAAAGTAGTCTATTAGCATGCATCCAATGATGTCTGACATTATACTTTTTCCATAGATTTTACATAGCAGCTGTACCATTTAACCATACCAGTTTGAAACAAAGAAAGTGAAAGCAATACAAAAGCTTCAGAAAGGCTTTGCTCATTTCTCTGGTCATACTTTGAAAACCCTTTGATGTTACCATTGCCTTTACCTTTACCTTCCCCCAAAAAACTGTACGCCAGGTATAGCTTCCAAAGCAACTATGGAATACCCTTTCTAATCTTTCATTAAGGAGTGTTCACTAAGGAACAGCTTTACCCTGACTGGCATTCTTTAGGGACACTTGCTACCCAAATTGAGAAAGTTCCTTGGTAAATCTAGCAGGGTACAGGAAAACCCACCATCTGGGACTGGAGTCCTGCAGGGCCTTTGGAGATCCATGGGGGTGATGGGACTTGGGGCAAGAGGACAGCTACTGGTGGGACAAGTAGAATGGCTCCTGCTTTCACCACAGGAACTCCTTCTGACAGCTGGCATGAAACAGAGTTCTACCTTTCACCACT
This sequence comes from Apaloderma vittatum, assembly GCF_000703405.1. Classification (NCBI taxonomy): domain Eukaryota; kingdom Metazoa; phylum Chordata; class Aves; order Trogoniformes; family Trogonidae; genus Apaloderma; species Apaloderma vittatum. The sequence continues at coordinate 241,577 of NW_009728839.1, forward strand.
ACTGACCAATTTATTGCTTTACAGATTTCATCAAGAACAACAATTGGGGACTGACCTGCTGGAGAGCAGTGTAGGGGAAAGGGACCTGGGGGTTCTAGTGGGCAGCAGGATGGCCATGAGCCACCAATGTGCCCTCGTGGCTAAGAAGGCCAATGGCATCCTGGGGTGTATTAGAATGGGAGTAGTTAGTAGGTCGAGAGAGGTCCTCCGGCCCCTCTGCTCTGCCCTAGTGAGGCCACATCTGGAGTATTATGTCCAGTTCTGGGCCCCTCAGGTCAAGAGAGACAGGGAACTGCTTGAGAGAGTCCAGCGCAGAGCCACAAAGATGATGAAGGGAGTGGAACATGTCCCTTATGAGGAGAGGCTGAAGGAGCTGGGTCTCTTCAGTTTGGAGAAGAGGAGGCTGAGGGCGACCTCATAAATGTTTATAAATATGTCAAGGGAGAGTGTCAGAATGACAGAGCCAGGCCCTTTTCAGTGATGTCCAATGACAGGACAAGGGGTACAAGCTGGAATACAGGAGGTTCCACAAAAATATTAGGAAAAACTTTTGTTAGGTGACAGAGCACTGGCACAGGCTGCCGAGGGAGGTTGTGGAGTCTCCTTCTTTGGAGACGTTCAAAACCCACCTGGACGCATTCCTGTGCGATCTACTTTAGGTGATCCTGCTCTGGCAGGAGGGCTGGACTAGATGATCCTTTGAGGTCCCTTCCAAACCTGAAAATTCTGTGATTCTGTAATTTCCTTAATGCTTTGTGCAACCAAACAGTACTTTCCCCATTCTACATAAATTCAGAAGGAAAATTCCTGGTTTTATGAATTACACATGTAATTGGTTACATCAGAAGATAAAGAGGAACACATCAATGCAATCAAACCAAGAACATACTAGGAAAATTTCTGCATCCATAATCTAGGTGTACCATAGCCTCTCCACAGCTGAGAATCCGTCACAACTTCCAACCTTTCTGCAACCATGAAAGAAGATCCAGAAGCAACAGCAGCTTCCTGCAACTCCACCACAGCAAGCTGAAGCAACTTTAATGCGGAACGATGGTTAATGCAGCTGTTCAGCAGTCGGCCCTTTTATCACTAGCCAGGGAACACTAAAAGCACCACAGCTGAGACCAGAGCATGAAGATCTTTACTATAACATAAACAACCAGCCCTGGTAGGCATTAATCAGACTTTACAAGTACAGAGAGCTGATTAGACTAACAATTCCTCTCTGAGGCTCCATGATTAAAGCAGAATGAAAATACATATATAGCCAAAGACACACAAGAGGATACTGAATACAATGTAGGTGTCAGCACTGTTAGGAATATATTTTGTAGCAGTCATAATAGCCGGTTATTGAACTGCTTTTTAACACTTGCCCAATGTGTGGTACAAATACAAGGCTTCGAAGCCTGTTTCAGATGAGGCTTAAAGAAAACTGTATGGACCTTATATGTGTTATCAGTAAGGCCGTATTTAAACTGATTTCCTACAGATACACCTAAGAACAGACTTGTTGTTAGGCTGTAGCAAATATTTTTTTCTGAATATAAAGCAATAACTTCTCATGTTCACCTCTAGTCAACGGCCCTTCAGCCAGCACTTGTTCCTTTTCTCATCCTATTGTCCTAGCTGAATTTGCCAAGAGAGCTCCCTCATCTACGACCTGTTAATTTTCAAATCTGAAGATTAATAAGTAGCAAAGCAAACATCATCTCACAAGTTGCTTTCAGTCATTGTCTCCTATGTGGAATGCATCTCAAATGCACGTCAAATACATCTCCAACACCAAAAACTTCACAAAACCATTGGCTCATGTAGCTCCAACTTTGTGTTAATAGTTTTTTGCTCTATCTCCCGTAACTATTAACATAAGCATAATAGCAGGACATTCTGTACAGAAGGAGACTATTATCTTGCTATTATTTGGCACAATGTATTGTTCTGGTTTATTTTGCAGTGGGGAGAGAAAAAAAGTCACCACACACTGGGTATACTGTTCCTTCTGGTTGATCCCGTTTTCCTAATTGGTTCTTGTCCTCTAGCAAAGACTGCCCAGATGACAGAACAGCCAGAGGGTGGTGAAAAACCACAGAACTCTTTAAGCTCCACAAGTACCTTTGGAGATAATGTGATGATATTTTTGCCTCATCAAATTCAGGATTCATGCAGATTTTTCTTGTGCCTCTACACATTATAATCGATATAATTCTTCCCCCATGGACACAGCCTTCATTCTTTTCTAGCTTTCTCCTGACAGCCTCCTTTTATATCTGTCTGACCTCTTTCAAAAATGTTTGTTCCAAAGCCTCATTTCCCCACAGTTGGAGACACTCTCATCCTGTACCATTTTTCCTCTCTCTTGCATTAGGCACTCCTGCCCTCACCCAAATCTTAAAAAAAAAATAATAAAAAAATCAATCCTTTTCTCAGGTCCTTTTACACTGTTCTCTCCTGCTGTTACTAGCCAAATGACAGACTTGTAAAATTAATTCACCACTGAATATCTTTGGATTACAATAAGCTGTAATTTCTATTGTAGTGCAGTTCACTTGTACCACGTAATTCCAGAATGTTTACTGGGATAAAGACAATGCATTAGGTAAGTGGAACAGGGAACAGTAAATGGCAAATAGATCGTTTGGAATTTTGTGTTTGCATTGAAATATACATACATGAGATACAGTTAATTGATATTGCAGCACTGTCTGCAACTAATACTAGCAGAAAGTACATGAACATGCTTATTTTAGTTTACATAAGTCAATGAAATATTATGATTGTATAAAAGTCATTTTAGGTATTTTAGAAACTAGAGTAAGTTTGCAAAACATGAATTTTTTTCCTGATTTTGTTATGATATTAGAAATACACAATTTCATAGGGAGTGGAAATTAAATTAGCCTTCATATCATGTAAAGTTTGTGTCTAAGTGTTTTTCTCTCACTGGCGTTGATTGTACAATCCCAGCAAAAATAATTGTTTGGTTGGTTTTTTAAAAAAATTGTCTGTTCTGGGCTTTAAACTGTTGTAGGGCTCATTTTCAAACGGAGAAAAGTCAGGTTCATAGACTGAACTATCTGTTTAAAAGTTTCCTAGTTGGCCTACAACTTACAAAAAGCCCTGGCTCTTTTTCTGCTCTTAGATATAATGAAATGAATTATCAGAATGCAAAAGAATTGATGACATCGACATGTAATGTATTAACTTTCATGCAAGCATAACCTGACTGAAAATGAAAATGAGATTGGCAGGTGTTGTGTGCAACTCTGCTATCTTTGGGCATGGAAGTTACTTGTCAAAATGGGCACAGCAGGAGAAGCTCAAAGAGTCAAAGTAAAAAAACCCTAAGATTTGCAGCAGATGAAACAAATGGAGATCTATCATTCTAGAAAAATAAGCATTAAAAATTTAATTTCTTCTTGAAAATATGTCTGGTTTTCCCATATACCTGCTTCTTCTTCAGAAGTCCTCAGAATTTTGATTCAAGCCTCATGCACATTCCAGTGGAAACTGTAACTGACCAGAAAGAAATTCAGTATTACTAGACCTCAGCTGAACATCCAACACTGAGGATCAAGGTTGTCTTTCTACTGAATTCTTGAAATCTGCGTGTTTCTGTATAGTATTAAGTACAAGAAGCCCCCAATGAGGAGTGGAAAATCCTTCAGAATAAACAGCTTGAATAAATCAACTGAATTCAACTTAATTCACATTACTGGCATCAGAGGAACTTTACACAAGATTTCAGAACTGCTCTCCAAAGATGAAATCCTATGTGTTTTTTCCTAATAAATGGCATTTAATATTAGCTGATCCGGATTATTTTAGATTAATTTAAACCAATCCATGTGAAAGAAAACCATCACTTGCTGCCTTACTTCATCTTGGACATAAATCCAATACCTGGAGCAGGCTCTCAGCTGTAAATTCAAAGGACTCAGAGCAGTTCCATATCAAAGAGCTATATCAACAGACACTTTTAGAAATTTCTATAGTTTTTTTCTTAAGAGGGACACAGTGATCATCTCTAAAAGCCTAGGATTTTATCAGTGTGCATTGCCCCATTAAATGCCAATTACCAAAAAACAATTCATTTATTTAAATAAAACATTTTTTTCAAGGATAAATGAACAGACTACATCCCACCTACATGAATTTTGTATTTTCAAAATAAGTGCAGTGTATCTAGATAGATAACTATTGTACTGTTTGCTAAGTATAACTAAAAAGAATCTGGCCTAAACTTGTATTTGAATATATGATACATTGCAGCATCTCTGAAAAATCTTTAATGATACTATCAAAGCTGTGCTTCGACCATATCTTTCTATTAAGCAGCCAAGAAGCAATAAAAATGTGCTACAAAACTTCAAGTTTGACTCTTGCAAATTGAGCTGGAGATGCACTCCAACACATTTATGTAAATACAGCATCACTAATGCCATGAGTAAGTGGGAAAAAATGCAAAGGAAATCTATTCTGGTATATGGATTTAGAACTAAAAATCATTTGCGTTTTAAAATAATGTCGTAGAGGTCTGCTGTGCCATTGATTTATTTTTTTTTAAGAAGATGACAACTCCATTTAATTCAACAGGGGAGTTCTGCTTGAAAATAAAAGGCTACTGCATGCCTACTGTATTTAGGGCCAGCTGATGGAAATCAGTGATTACAATAGACATACACTGATTTACTTCAGCTGAAAATTTGGCTTTTAAAAGCTGATGGAAATAATTCATACATATTACAGAAATACGATGTAGAACAGAAACAAATTCTTAGACTACATTATTCAAATGTCAGCAGGTAAGTCATTGCTATAGAAGAGAATTTTCTTCTAAGCTAAATTAACAACAAATGAAAGTTGAGTTTGTAAAACCTTTACATAAAATTGTCACTGTGGTTGCTTGCTTACATGCTAATTTTATCTGATGTGATTTTACAAGTCTGCTTGTGGTCAGAACAATAGGGAACATATGTTCAGTTTCCTGTTTTTCAATTTTATCTGCTGCTGATACAGTGATGAAAAAAATCATGACTCAAGTACCTTTAACAAAATTTAACTGAAGCAAAATCAACTAGGCTTAATTTCTACCTTCTTTAATACGAAAAATATTTATTATCTGAATACATGCATGTTACTTAAGTGCTTTGTTTGGTCTCAATGCAAAAAGAATATGTGGAAAATAATGGAAATTACAGTCAAGCATGTGCCTGTACTGTATGTGTCACATATTGTTGTGAAATCCTGCAACGGAGATTTTCCCATTATGTTCAGTTTATTCTGAAGAAGTTCTATCCCACATAGACTCCACTTTAGCTTTGTACTTACATGACCATTTTCGTGGTCCAGGAAGATAAAGAGATTTCTTCCAGGAAGATGTTGATAAAATGAGGTAGCGAGGAGCAAAGGAACGACTAGAGGACTGCAAGGCATGTCTTACAGTGACAGACTCGAGCAACAATCAATTTAGCTTATAGAGTTCGCCAAAGCAGCGTTTACAGGTTAACCTGATCACAAGCCACAAAGTGAGCGATGCAGGGAGTACAATGGACACTCCACTTCGCTTTAGAAGAAAAAAATGAAGTAAGATACCATGTGCAAAGGTTGAAATTGAATTGTTTCTCAGTTCTCCGATTTATTTATTTTCCTTTCTTTTTTCTTGTAACAGAAATGCTCAGGGTCAAGCAGCCAGTTCAGGGAAATCACTTGATCTATGAATACTGAGGGTAGAACTAAGTGATCAGAGGAATCCTCTACCAATAGATGATTTTTGAGTTTCCTCCAGAATAAGATGTTAATTAGTAAAACCAGAAACATCTGTTGATGTCACAGTGTAATAGAAGACATTAATTTCGAAGTATAAATTAGAAATACAACTGTCATTAAATCAAGGTAACCAGGATTCAACAAACAAATCTCTCTCCTCAAATTTAACACTTATTTAAAACAAAAGCAAAACTGGTATTATCAATATACAACTTATTTTAAAACACAATTGAGAAGAAAACATGAAATTTAAGATTAACACAAACCTCACATTTCTTTAGCATAAATTTATCCTTTTTCCCAAGGAGTAATAATGTAACACGAGAATGTGCCTTCCTCAAGCAAAGTAGGATAAATAGGACTATTTATAAATAAAATAGGGATTAAATGATTCATGAAGAACTGTAACAGTAATGTTAGTCTATTTGATAAATATTTGGTAAGAAGTATACCAGATGAAAAGGCCCTTCTTTAAAGAACTTCCACAAAGATTTCCGAGCATCATGTTCCACAGTTCACTGCAATCCTCCCTGCCCCACCCCTCCAACAATATTTCACTGTCTTCACCAAAACCTAAATTGCAATAGCCAGATACTTACTCTCTGCTCAGCATTTAGACTCTCCGTAAATCCCTACCACTTCACTGCAACAAGAATGAACATTCTTTCTTAACGGGGTTTGATAAACTGAACAGATGTGTACCATGTTCTCAGGAAATGAGTGGCTTCTGCTTGGAAGTGTAAAAGATTTTGGCAGATCGATCAAGAGAAAACCTTTAGTCTCCAGTCAATAACCTAATTCCTTGCACAATTCTAGGAGTCGAGCTCCAGCTTGCCCATTTTTGTGGCTTTCAGCGATCGCTGTTTTTTCTTTCCATTGCAGGTGGAGGACATCCCATCTTCAGATGGCTGAGAGTACACTCATCTTGAGCAACTCACAGACATTCAGGGCATCCCAAAAGACAGAAGGCGAAGCACAAGAGCAGTTGTAAATTTACTGCTGAAGTGAGGACGTAGCAGTATTAAGTGTCTGCTACTAAACTACCTACTGAAAGTTCTGTTTTCATTCATGGAATTTTCAGGCCAGTTGTAAGAGCAGGTGCAGGGTAAGCTTGCCAAGGGCTCCCACTTGCTTCCGAGTGTACACAAGATTGTGTGTATTACAGTTAAGATCAAGAGAAAATAGAAATAGAAAAATATATATATCAGAAAATATTAGTATTATTTTTCATTACTCTAGAAAATCCCCACAACTATCCCAGAAGCTTTCTAAGATACTTCCGAGTAAAGGCAGCAGCAGAAACTAATTTCTATCAGGGTAAAAACTATGACGGTATTTTCAAAATTCTAGGTAAGTCATAATTCACTTTAAATCACAAGATTGTGTGTATTACAGTTAAGATCAAGAGAAAATAGAAATAGAAAAATATATATATCAGAAAATATTAGTATTATTTTTCATTACTCTAGAAAATCCCCACAACTATCCCAGAAGCTTTCTAAGATATTTTGAATGCATTCTGTGACATTACAAGCCACAGTTTGAAAGAGAGAGCAGAGTCTTTTCTAGGCTAAACAGTTTTACAGTACATTATACAACGATTACAACTGATGGGCACTTAATTAGGGGGTGTTACTGATTGATTATTGATTCATCATTGGGAGACTTCACATCTCTGTTTCTTATTTTAGTGTTAAATTTCACCCTTGAACAAGGTTATCAGCACTACATAATCTCATGTGTCACATACAAAAATAGATTTTAAATAGTTAATATAATGTTATATTAAAATTATTCAAATAGCAGCATATCCCTGCTTCTTTTGTATTCTGATTCAAAGAGATTATTCAGATCTCTATTGAGGTAACAGATTTTCTGAGCTTCTGAATCAGAAAGAGATAAAAATCAAAAGGAAATAAGAAATTAACATGATTCACGATTTTGCTATTTTATTTGATTTTGTCAGTCTATTACCATGACTTTGCTGTATTCAGCATCTAGACTACTTTACCAAGATATTTACTTACATGCATAATTTAAAATATATTGACAAAAAGCCTCAGGAATTGGTGAGTGGGGACTTGGACTTTAAATTAATATGGAAAGGGATTAAACCTGCTTCTACTTTTATATGGAGCATAAATGAAATATAGTCTTTGCTTTGGAATCTACATTAGTGTCGTGTAAATAATAAGTATTGATTGTCTGAACAAAGGCTCCAGAAACACAGATGCATACTCGGTTAAGTGAAAATAATACTGTTGTTCTTGAACCCATCCACTAAACTCATGACCCTTTGCCACTCATCTAGCTAAATAAAGTATAACACAATTTAAGATAATTATCCCCTGCACATTCATGGTGTATCTGATGCACAATATCCTCCTTAGTCATTCTAAAATTGCTTTATTTATTGTGAACAACAATTAAAGCACCAAAACAAATTATATCCAAGAAGTGTTCTTTCCACTGTGGCGATGTACAAATGATGTTGCTAGCTGGAAGCTCCCTCTCATTCATAAAATCATATAATAAAATATTCATTTGAATAAATTAGAAAACAAAAAGCCCTCTTTTTTATTAGTCAATTCCTCAGAAATGGAGCTGGGAAAAATGACAGCAAAGCATTTTAACCAAATTGTCCTCCAGCAAAAAGAGAACTAGCTCCACTGGTGTAACCGAAAGCCTGTCAGAATATACACCTCTCCAGAAGGGGATGCCTTGGGCTCTCTGAGAAACATGTGCTACTTGCAAAAATGACATTTAGCAAGTGAAGTGCTACCTTTGGACCTGATCCTCGAAAAGGCTATCAAGCATTATTTGCCCAATTTAATAAAATGTTGAAATCCATGTATTATATAAGTACACTAGTAATCCTTCTGAAGCCGAAGGATCCATCCATGCATTGAATATTTAACATCAAGTGAGGCACTCAAGCATATATTTAACAATAAATGCATGGGTCTGCATAGAATTTAAAAAGGACTAGTCATTAGCTTAGTTATTCAGGCAAATTAAGTGATGGATGAAGCACTCATTCTGAACCAAGTATCCGGCCTTCCAATTTTATTGTCCAAATATTTTTATCTTCTTTAAAAAGTAGAACTTCCAGCACATGATAATTCCATGTTGGAGATATTACTCAGTTTTACTTAATCAATTACATATCCTACTTAGTTTGCAATTTTCTTTTGGACATTCACAATAATAAACAATATTAACTAGGTCATCATTATATACTGCTTTAATTAAGATACTTTAATGAAATAATTCTTTAGGGTCACAACAGTTGGCTATCAAAGTATTTCAAGAGATGCTTTGGCAAAAAAAGGGTGGATACTAATTCAAATGAACATTTTTCACAAATTAAAATAATATCAACTCCAACTTTCTCCTAATCTAAGATCACCCTTAAGAAATTCTTTTTGTCACTCGTCTTTCAAAATAAAAGCTACGTTTTGATTAAAAAAACCCCTATCTTCACTCTTCCTCAAAGTTTTTCATGCTTTTGATCTTTGAAGAGCTCTGAAATAATGATTTGTTTTCTCTGGAAATACTTCCTCCCCAAGGATAAAGTATAAATTTACTTTTCTGACTACATTATATTCAATAACAGCCAAATAAAAGTCAAAAACAGATATAACTTCTGTACATAGTGTTTTTGAAAGTTTAAACATGTAAGACCCAAAATATGCATCTTGAACAAGATGAAAGAGCAAATGCCACCAAGAGAAAGGCAACAACTTACAAAACAATTACTTGACAATAGTTATCTGAAATGTTAGAGAGTAAAGACCTGACTGAAATAATCCCTGAAGTCAATGGGAATTTCTTCCGTAATTTCAAGTAGAATTTAGGTTAGGTCTTTTCTTTGTTCTCCAAAGAATCTTGTTTAGGCATCACTTGTAATGACAATCAATAAATACAATTAAACCACTCTTATTATACAGCTGGCTCGCTGTGTTTGGGGGCACAGGGAACAGCGTTCTGATTTCAACCAGTACAGTACAACGTGGGAACGAGAGAGATAATACATATTTAGGCAACAGTTCCAGCAGTATCGCGCTGTTGACGCAGGAAGACTGCAATTGTGCTTTTTATAGCTCTGATGCGATGGCATCTGGAATATTGCACTCCCCTGCACAAAAGTATTGACAAGTCGCAGAAGTGAAACACAAATAATCAAGGGGCTAGAAATATTGATCTAAAGTAATGACTGAAAGAGCTAAACACATCAAGCTTGGCTAAGAGAAAACAAAAGGTGGGATCTGATAACTCTGTATAAACACATGAAAAGGGCAGCTTTCAAAAAGAAAATTGAATTCTTTAGGGTCTTTCACAGAAGAATCAGCAGCAATAAAGGGGAAAAAAAGGGAGGGAGGGGTAGCACCCTCATCTCATTCCTTTCAAAATTAAACCTACTCCCCTTAGGAGAAGTTTGTGCCCAGAAAACAGGAGAAAATTTGGTGGTAACTAAACAAGACCTTTACTGGGAACCAGCCAGGCCATGTGCAGAGCTGCCCTACAGCTTTTTCCTTGTTTGCAAAAGCCACTTGACTTTGTAATTAAGGTGAAAACTCTTCTAGGCAGGGCACAACTAGGGGAGTCTTTATCTTAACTGATGTTCTGGTTATAAATAATGCACTAAGCTAGTTAACAACAGACTTGCTATAAAGCTTTAGGCTGGCAGCATGTAACTGCAGTGGAATTTTGGCTGTATATAGGTGCAAACTCCAAAGAGGAGAGCTGTGAAATTATGGGTCTAATATAGAGAGAGTCTAATTGGGACACTTTTTGAAATCTGTATGAACATCTGTGTTATTACTGTACCAGCAATTTGTAAACCCTCCAATTGTGCAAATTCCCTTGCAGCAAGAACATTAGTGTAAGAAACCAACAACAAGAAGAGTTCACCAAATAGCCTTCTTCAAGAAAATCAACACTTTTTTTCATATTTCTAAACTATGAGTGGAATTTAAGTTATGAAATCATGACAATATTAAATATTATGAAGTAAGTTTTCCAGCGTTCATTCATATCACTTTAAGATATCTATTTTGAGTTACTACACAAAAGAAAAAGATTATATGAACTGAATATGAGCAATGCTAATACAATAAGTAGAACTAGAATCATAACACAGAAAAGTGCTTCTTTCCTGTCACAGTCCAAAACTTCATTATGGTGCTGTGAATATCCACTTATTTCCAAGTTTGTTTTTAGCTATAGATGGTGACAGATGGGCTTTAGGTCTAACATTCTGGGACTTATGTTAAGGAGTGAACTTGTCAGATGGAACATTTAGATTTTTTCTAGTTTCTGAAATATTTCAGAACTTGTTTATTTTCAAATCATAAGAAAAAATAAAGTATGAACAAAGAGCTCAAGAAAGAAAAAGGTATTTTTAAAACATATTTAGAAAAATTTGGATTCCTTGAATTTTATAGAAATTTGGCCCTCTGGATATCACAAAACTAAGTCAGAGGTCTACTTAAAAAATTATTAAGATTCCAAATTCCACATGGACAAGAAAACATCATTTATGTAGTCTACCCATCATCTAGAGTGAACAATTTGCAAATAGATTAAAAATGGAACTATGTTTTCAGTTTGAGCTGAGTTTGAGTGACTGGGAACAAGGAAAACCAAATGTTCCAGCTCTGGATGAGACGTGGCCCATTCCTGTTTGAGATTCGTTTTTCTTAATCTGATGATGCCCCCCAAGAAATCAGACCAAAGCAGAAACTTCACTGGATATACAGATTTTGCCTTTGAGGTGACTAATCCTGATTTAAAACAATACAAATAATAATCCTGTCTCTCTTTCATACACTCCGCAAATCCTTGCAGGCGCCCTGGGACACGTGACTGTTCTCACAAGCCCTACAGGCATATACCGTGTTTATCTGCGCCCTCAGTAAGGAAAAGAGAAAAACATAAAACGAAGACCTCCAAGTCCTCTGTATCCCCTTGAAATTAGCCCTAAATTTACACAAGGTCCAAGTAAATAGCTTGAGTACACTGGTATAATTTGCGTCACTAAGTTATTTACATCATAAAATCCAGCTTCTGTTATTTTTTTAGTGTGATGATTCAATATAGAAAGAGGAAAAAAAAAAAATTCCTTCCAATGCAGTCAACACACTTTCTGCAGCCTGAGCATGGTCGTCAGCCAAGGCAAAGAATACAGCACCCAAATGAACAGAAATTGTGTCCAACCTTGACTCCTCAGCCATGTACAGTTCTCATAGCCTTGATGTGTTTTATATTACGAGCTTAATATATTACCTGTAATACATAAACCCTATGTACTTCATCTTGAAAGCTTATTTTCCTAAAGTATGGAGCTTAGTACTAAAAACGGGACTGTGTTTAATTGTATGATAATGAAAGGATTTGAAACAAAGCTCCGAATAATGGAATTTTATCCTCCTGCAAACAAGAGAGCTGACACAATGTATTCGATATCATAAATCCTGCTGGGCTGCCAAAGTTATAAGAAGGCATTCTTAGAGGAGACCCTAATGATGGGGGGAAATAAAACTTTTTTTTTTCTCCTTACATGAATTCATAAATTTTCTCAGAATCAGAGCTAAAGAGTAAGGTGCAGCAAAATAAATTAATGTAAAGCTGTTAGGTTGGTGAGAGATTTTGTTGCTGCTGTGAGTTGCTTTTTGTGGGGTTTTTTGTTTGCTTTTTTTTAATCTGTCACAGATTATGCCTTCTTCCTGAATATCGCTTTAAGTACAGCAGAGACTTTAACACAAGCATTCTGAAATGTATGGAAAACAGCTTTGGTGAAAGAGATTTGTCTCAGGCTCTTGTCTGTTGGATTTATTTAAATACCTCAAATGTTTATCTGGTTAACTCTGGAGTCTACAAATAGATAATGTCACTTCTACTGTACAGTTTTGAAGATTAAGCTGTATCTGCCAGGAATAATCCTAGAACATTAAAAAAACCCATCCCTTTCTAGGTGTAAGAAAGTTAGTTTTTTGTCTGGGGCAAGGATATAGGTTTGTATAAAGTACAAAAGGGCTTTGGACATTGACCAGTGGAACAACTGAGAAAGAAGCAAGCGCTCCAGAGCAACAAAAAATGAACTTTTCCCCATTATTTTGACATTGTGCTACATAGAATGTCATCCATCAAGAAACAATATATTCACAAATACTCCTGTACCTAGGGTTTATTAAATCCCTCAATCTCATTTTTCAGTTTAATTACGCCCAAAAAAAGATGTTTATTGACTAATATATTTTTCTGTTATGAGCAATTAATTAATCTGACTATTCCAGCTTGGGCTCAGCATGCACTAAAACATAGCTATGCACTGCGATGCAAAGAAAATAAGTATTTCAGGTAGCTCCATGTGAAAACTAAGATAACTTTGGCTTTATCTTATATTATTATTGTAAGCCATGTAATTGAATAACCAACACTTTGCTTCCAGAGAAAACCAAATTCATAACAGCGTGAGGCTTTCAAAACTGTACATGAAAGAGCACTGGTGTGCATGTCGTACAGCAATCCTCCATTTGTCACCCAAAACTACAGAGAATGATGCCTTATACAGCAGCAAGAGATAAATACTGTATACTAAGATAAAAAGTAATACTTTAACAGGCCCCTCTCAGGTACTGTATTGAGAAGAAAGGAGAGGACTGTCTTTGCTTCTGTAAAATCTAATAAGTATACCCCAGAATCACAGAATTGTTGAAGCTGGAAAAG
>NW_009728840.1:0-29868 GCF_000703405.1 Apaloderma vittatum
CGGCCCGAGGACACCTCTGGACACCTGGGCCCCAGTCAGCACAGCAGGCCTCGGGAACTGCAGTAGCCCCGTTAGCCGCCTCAACGGTAGAAGGGGAAAACGCACAACGCCTTGAAAAATGGTTTCGTTATGAGAAGGAGTCACAGGCAACACAAGAGTGAAATACCAGCGATACGGCTTTTTCAAGTACTGCAGTCTTGTACGATGCTTACTGCATAAGGTAGAAGCTACTTGATTGTCAAACAGAAGTCTTGAGATATGGGAAGACTCCTGTGGGTGTTAGCGTGGTGAGCCAAGAGGAACCCAACAGTTCCCCTGCCCTCCTAAATTAATAGTTTGTTACAGCTGTTCCTTATACGTGTGACAGCAGGGTGCTTAGTGTATCACATAAGATAGTACGGCACAAGGGAATGTCGTGCTCAGCACAGAAGGTGAAGAAATCTGGTGGTGCAATCTGCATTACTGCCTGCTGCAAACTTTGGGACCTCATCAAGGGCAATCTTGAGGAAGGGAAAACATTTGGCATAGGTATGGGACCAGTGCAACAGAATTTAGATGCCAGACATTCACAGAATCACAGAATGTCAGGGGTTGGAAGGGACCTCAAAAGATCATCTTAGTCCAGCCCCCCTGCCAGAGCAGGATCACCTACAGCAGGTCACACAGGAACATATCCAGGCAGGTTTTGAATGTCTCCAGAGAAGGAGACTCCACAACCTCTCTGGGCAGCCTGTGCCAGTGCTCTGTCACCCTCACAGTGAAAAAGTTTTTTCTAATAATTTTGTTCCAGCTTGTACCCATTGCCCCTTGTCCTGTCATTGGATGTTGTTGAAAAGAGCCTGGCTTCTTCCTCCTGACACTCCCCCTTGACATATTTATAAACATTAATGAGATCACCCCTCAGCCTCCTCTTCTCCAAACTAAAGAGCCCCAGCTCCTTCAGCCTTTCCTCATAAGGGAGATGTTCCACATAGCACAACCATCAGGTAAAATACAAAAGCAGTCTTTGGAGCAGCACATGAGGAACAACAGTAGGTGAAGCTTTTACAGGATGAAAAATGCAGTGCTAGGGACTCAGTACTCGGACAACACATTTTAGGGCTTTTCCTTTGAACTACCTCTTACCTCATACACAGCCTCCCGATATTTGAGCTTTGTGCTTTCAGTGCCACAGCATCAGCCAGGGAGCTGGAGAGTCACGCTTGCTCCTCCGGCTGCTCTGACCCTGTCACTCAGGAGCAGTTTGCTCCCAGTTTCAAAAACTTCAAATGCAGAAAAACCTCTCGTGCAGAACTGTTCCCAGTCTGGGAGCTTGAGTCTCTTCCCAAAAGGATCACAGATGAAAAGGAGGGTGCTAGCATGGCTCTAAGTCTCTGCCTTCAGCAGAAAAGACTCTGTTGAAGCAAAAGATTCACACTACCTTGAAGAAGTTCTTTTCTGTGAGGCTGGTGAGGCGCTGAAACCAGTTACCCAGAGAGATTGTGGATGCCTCATCCCTGGAAGTGTTCAAGGCCAGGTTGGATGAGGTTTTGAGGGACCTGGTCTAGTGGGGGGTGTCCCTGCCCATGGCAGGGGCTTGGAACTATGTGATCGTTAAGGTCCCTTCCAACCCAAACCATTCTATTCTATGATCTTCCCAGTGCACAGATCTTACATGAGTAGCTCGCTGTAGGCGTTGATAACTGGACCTGTTGGTTTAGGGCACCAGAGGCACTTTTCTCCCCTGTGTACGCTGCAGGGAAGATAGCCTGCAGACTGATTTCACCAGATCTTTCCTGTCTGAGCATTTGGTAACAGTATTATGGTGCCTAAAAACATTTTTGGGTCATCCATCAGCCTGAGATTACAGAAGTGGAGGGAGGGAGAACATGCTGCATAAGCATTTTAAACACTGATTAGTGCTTTGAAAAGGTGCAATACTATGATTTGAAAGGAATTATGAGAGAACACAATTTTTACTATCATAATTTCTAACATAACACTATTAAACTCTAGTCATAAAACTAAAGTGTAGTAAATTCCCTAAAAAATTTGATGCTTGCAGTAAGGACAGCAAATGTCTCAAGTGGAAACTCCGAGAGAAAGAGTGATAGACTTGTTATTTATTGGATGGTGTTCAAAACACTGGCTTGACTCAATAGCTTTGTTAAAAGGCCCCGACATTGCAGTTTTGTTAATTAGTTTAGTGCAGCTTTCTAAAAAGGACCATCTAAAAGTTTTCTCATAACCTGCATCCTCAGTGGTCATTGAGATATTTTTTTTTCAGGAACACAGTTTATCATTTTGGTGCTTTCAGTTATGAAGTAATGTGAAGATGTCAAAGTATAAATACTAACCACTAGATTCTGTTGTTAAATCTGCATTCCAGTAGCAAAAAATTGTGGGTTGGTTGTACAGTGCAATATGTGTTGGGGAAACTTGCTGGAAATGACTGATTTTCAGAGTAGCAGCACTGTGGCAAGGTACTAAAATAATAAAAGAGCTAAACACTTCCAGAAATTCAGCCATCCTGTCATTTGCAAGTATGGTTTGGTAGCTGCAGCATAAAGACATGTGTCCACCTGGGGCACAGGTCCAGGCTTGGGAGTGGGGTGTTTTGGGTTTTTTTTTAGAACTATATTCAGTAAAACTTTTTTTTTTTTGCCAGCGGAGAGGCCTTGCCTATTCCTTAGCTGCTTTCTTTCCCCGTGCTTGCTAAGCAAATACCCCTGATGTCCCTTTCACTGTCTTCCCCCATCAGATTGTGCACATCTGGGCCTCAAGGTGCTTGTTGGTTTGGATTTTTTGGTTTTGTTTTTAACCTCTGTCTGGTTTAGAATCGTAGCAAGAGCAGTTACATCAGCAGAAACGCAGAGTGACAAAGATGGAACCTGGGCAAAAGTGTCCATCTCGAGTGCCTGTGTTGAGGAGAGATATTCTAACATTGGACCACACCTTTAATCTCTCAGTTGTCTTTTTCATGACACCAGGATAATACTTGCCTAATTTATTATAAACACAGAGCAAACTAAGCCTGTGTGAGTACCACACAGTTCCTTGTGGGGGTGACAAGAGAGGAGGAGTTTGGTGTCCTGATGGTCTCACCACTGCATTGCACTGGTTCCCTCCTAGGGGGTTAAAATACACACACACACACACAGAACCAGATGTAATTAAATTAACGTAAACCCTTCGTGGGAAACAGTGGCATCTTGAAAGCAATGCAGGCTCCTCTCATCATTATCACTAATGTGCCAGAATGAAAAATTAGCAGTATACAAACATCCCTTTATCATAGCTCTTAAATCTATATAATGACACTTTGTTTTCTAAGCCTTCATGAAGTGTGAAATTTGCGTTTTTGCACTGTGCCACTATTCGCTTGCCTAAAGGATGCTTTTTAACTGTTTGAAATAGTGAGCATGAGAAAAGAAAGAAGGGACAGAGAAAATGAGCTGAATAGTGTCCTTATTAAACAGATAAGGCAGTCTTAAAACTAGAGAGGCCTGTGCAAACCAACCTATGAAATATTTTCATCTTCTTTTTAAGGCAAAACACTTGAAAGATAGTTAAGCATGATGTCTAAGACAGTGAAGTGCTTTCCAGGTCACAAGATTCTTCATGGTTCATCATGTGAACTGAGACTGGTGCCTCATTCTACATTTGAAAAGAAACTTTCCGAGAAGGAGATGAGCGGAGGTGAAGCACAGTCAACATGGGAACTCCAAGATCCAGTTTCAGTGCTGGATGTGTGATCTAGTTGAGAGGCGTCCCTGCCCATGACAGGGAGGTTGGATTAAATAATCTCTAAGGTCCCTTCCAGCCTAGGCCATTCTGTGATTCTATGTCTCTCCATGTATTTACATACATAGTTATGTGTGCATTCATTACATACCTATTTTTCTTTCCCCCCACAGACAGTGAAAAATGCCTAAAAAAAAGACTGGTGCTCGTAAGAAAGCCGAGAACCGTCGTGAACGTGAAAAGCAGATAAGGGCTTCAAGAGCCAACATAGATTTGGCCAAACATCCTTGTAATGCTTCAATGGTAAAATAATCAAAAGTATTTTATATTATAGTATTTGATTTTAAATTATGTTAAACCAGTGATAACACACTGACTGGATTTAATGCCACACTGACTGGTCCCTCTGAACAGCTGCTTCTATTCCTCCTACCATCCTTCCTTTATATTTTGGGTTAGGTTTGCATCGGGGGTATAATACTTGAATAAGTTTGATTCCTAATCCAAACTTAATTCAGAGTCCCTGTGGGGTCTCTGAATTTTATATATTTTACCTATAATAAAAATTATTACCAGTATTTTATTTCTTTTCTTTAGGAATGTGATAAGTGCCAAAGGTAAGTATTTTTTCCCTTCTAAAACTAGTACTTTAATATTAGTTAGTTTCAAACATTTCACGGATCTATTCTTAATGCTTGCTTTCTTTTCTTCTTTTCCCCTCCACATGCCTAGACGACAGAAGAATAGAGCTTTTTGCTACTTCTGTAACTCTGTTCAGAAATTACCCATTTGTGCACAATGTGGTAAGTAGAAACACTGAACCAAAACACGCTGTCCTCAGTCCCGTCTGCGGTGTTAAGCTCTCAGCAGTTAGAGTCCCTCTGTCGTAAAGTGTCTTTCTGATTTGTGGAGCAGATTCTTTTAAATCTCTTGTGAATACCCTCCTTGAAAAGAAATCTTGCTTGACCATACACTAATGGGTATGGCTCTGACCCCCAGAGGTCTGCACATCTGGTTCATGGACTTGTCATCAGTATCTGATATTCGGAAGAATTTGTCTCACTGCTTTTTAGGATTGAGAACATCTGACTGACCATATCTGGTCAATCCCTAGGTTGCCCATGTGGAATACTGGTTCATAACAGCAAAGTTAAAGATGCTCTGACTGCCAGCAAGGTGCCAATGCTGCTTTTTAGAGATGATATCATTTCTGATCAGTTTAATATCAATTAAAGCAACGGTACATTATTCACCTTGCATGGTTTTGTAACGTAAAATGCTGCTCATGTTACTTATACGTGCCAGAGGGCTGATGCTTTGAAATCAAGAGAAGGATCCTGCTGACAGACTTCAGCTCTGAATCAGGCCAGAATGCTCCCTGCCTTTTTTTTTTTTTTCCCTCTGAACAGCTGCTTGCTTGCAGGGAATATTGATTATCGTTTCTTAAGTTGAGGTAGATTTTTTTGGTTTACTGTTTCAACACCTTGCAGTTTTTCAATTTGTTTTTAAGCAATTTGGCTGATTTGTAGTTTGATTCTCAGAGCCGCTGACACCTGCGGCTTCCCATGCCTTTGTTGGGACCTGCAGGTCTAGGCATTTCTGGAAACCAGGCTGTCAGTGTGCTATCCCTCCTGAGTCCTCCTTCTGTCATCACACGGTGAAGTACTGAAAAGATGCTGTCTAGCTTACAGTATGTTACACAACTGAACTGGACTCTTGAATCTGTCTTCATCTGCAGTATGTTTCTGGAGCAAAAGCATTCCTAATAGCAACCACAAAACTATAATGAGTCCCAAGACAAAGGCCATTAGAGCTGTTTGGTGTTTAACCAAGCCTTGGGGACAGCCCCTGTAAGGCACCAGCATCTTTCTTAGACAAGTCCCAGAGGGATGGGAGCAAGGTCACTGTGTTGCAGTGCTACAGACCCAGCAGAACCCTCCCCGCCCCTCATTACCCAGCTCAGCCCACCCACCGGTCCTTCCTCACCCTCCAAGTGCCGTTTGGTACCTGAAGTATGATTCAGTACAAGACTCTGCTGATGCCACGTGCTGGGATTTAATTACATTTTCGGAGTAGAATTTAGTATCGTCAGCTCTTGAATGGGCTTGCAGGGAGCACACTTTTGTTGGATCATCTAAGGACGCGAGAACAGAGATCCCAAAGGGGTCTGTCGCAGGGCAGCTTACATCAGTGTTAGAAGTCCACCTGCAGCAGCCTGGGCTAACTACAAGGTTTTTTTGGCTTGTATAACTGCATAAAGTGTAGGATCCTTCTGGTAGAGCTATTTATGTCAGAGGCAAAGAGTAGGGGAAAGTTGTCACCTTAAATGCTTGCTTGTGTCACAGTGACTTTAAAGTGTAGACTGTGGCTTTTTTCTCCCACCCATCCTCTGCATTTAAAGGGAATTACTGTTTTTTAAAAAGAAAAAAACCCCAACAACAACCACCAAAAAACCCCAAGTATCCAAGTACCCGTAAATGATTAAATCGAGGCACTTTTTTTTTTTTTCCAGTGTGCCTCAGCCTTGCACACAGCACTTGCGGTTTTATTGGCAGGACAGAAGTAGCGCCACTTTTAAATGCAGCTTTTTAAAAGATGTCATTGCTTGACTTCCACCTTAATTTTGTTCTTTGGTTTGTTTTGACATTTGAAATTCTTGCCAATGTCTCAAAACATAGAGCAAGACACCACACTGCCTAATTATCTCAGTACCAAGGCAAGAGATTTTGGCTGAAAACAGACAATAATTAACCTAAGGGAGAGGCAAGAGTGAGTTGCAGGTTGCAGACATTTGTTTGCATTATTTTTACCTAGATTTAGCATTAAGCATAGGTGTTTAGTTGAAGTACTGCTCTTACATGAACATTCATTCTAATTATTTTGGATTTTTATGTAGTTTTCTTCTGGTTGCTTTAATTTCTTTTTAAACAGGAAAAACCAAATGCATGATGAAGTCTTCAGACTGTGTTATAAAACATGCTGGTGTGTACAGTACCGGACTAGCAATGGTGGTATGTATACAAAATTACGGGGTTTTTTGCACTATGCAGTTATTCTATGCGAATCTTTCTGAAAAAAAAATCAGATTTATGACATTAGTATATGCCATGCCAAGGCTTTTTATCCTCATCCTACAATCACAAGCTGATTTTTCCTTGTATACTGGAAACCCAAATTTTGCATTTTTAGGTTTAACTCCTGCAACTCTTGACACGTCCTGGATGCTGACAGTTCTGTGTTGGTGGCAGGCCCTAAGCACATGCATTAGCAGCACAGGAGCTTACAGGCCCCATAGCTAATTCCCTGTCTCTCTTAAAATCTAGGGTAATTCTGTCAAAATCCGTGGATTTTGTTGCTGTCTTCTCAGTATTGCAGAGACCGATCTGTTCCATAGCATTAAGGAGGAATTAAAAAAATAATAAAATAATCATCTGGGCTTTTTGCAAAGATGGCGATAGCTTCTGGCCTCTGAATCTTTGTTCTTAGAAGGAGAAGTTAGTTCCTCCATCACAGCCTCCAGATTAAATTCCGTATGGACTAAATGCCTATCCTGTTTGTGCCTCCAGTTGACAGTCAGCTTTTCTCAGTAACACAGCTGGCCTTTCCAGTCTGAAGTTCTTTAACTCATTCCATGCATTTACGGGGCAGTATTTTCGTTATCAATTGTTTTGGATTCACCGTTGTTTTCTTAGTTTTATGTGCATGGAGCGCACATGGTAGTTTGTTACGTATGGGCTGAGGAGGCTTCTTAGTGCTGCAGTTAAGGAATAGCTGGTGTGTAGATCTTGTAGTTTAATCAGAATGGAAGCTGAAGAGTCTTAGCTTATTTCTGATGAGTTATTTGATCTCTGCTCTCTGCGGAGCTTGTGTTCCAATATAGCATGGTTTAAAAGCCAATTGAATGATTTTGGCTGTAAGAATCTAGTGGCATTTTTCAAGTCTTCTTTGAAATTGCATTTTTGCCAGAACATTGTTATCAGTTACGGATGTCAGGTTTCAGCTGAAGGACACCATTTTCATGCATAAGATTTAAGATGGGAAATGTAGAAAACAGAGAAGGAGCAAAGCAAGTTATTTTGCATTCTATTTAATCCTACAGAAACGAATATCAAGCAAACGAGATTGTTCTTGTGGATGCAGCTTGATAGGAATACAGATGTGGTTCATTCTCACTCACCTGGAACGAGCCCACTGAAAGAACAGACACTTAGACGCGATCAGGGTTATGAAATAAGAGCCTCTCTCTAGGTACTGCACAAGTCCCAAGATGATATCTTTCTGTAATTGCAGGGTGCAATCTGTGATTTCTGTGAAGCTTGGGTGTGTCACGGGAGGAAGTGTCTCAGCACACATGCGTGTACCTGCCCTCTCGCAGATGCAGAATGTATTGAGTGCGAAAGAAGCGTCTGGGACCACGGTAGGTTGCTCACACTTAAAAATAAGAAAATCTAAAGAATTGCTTTTCTCCTCACATTTCTTAGGTTAGCATTTTTAATCTTCACTGATTAGTCCTTGCAGTGTGTTTGTTCAAAGCAGCGTTCTCCCCATTTTAAAAAGACCTTATGCAGCAGGGAACGTAAATGACCTGCTCAAGAACATACAGTGCTCAACTCCGGGATGATTGTGTAACCTAAAATATTAACGGGCCTATCAACCGAGTGCTTCACATAATTAAGTGCTGCATCAGATTGTCAACACGCAATTTTCTGCCATTCCCACTCCATTTATCTGTGCTTATAGAGGTGTTTGGATTCCCGATTTGTTAGCAAGCCATACTGATCTCCGTTTGTGGAATCCTTTAAAGGATTTGAGTGTGAATCAGAGGTGATGGGATGGGAGGGAAGGAGACTGGATAAGCAAGAACATGATCTAAGAGCACTTAATGCCACAGTTAAATTAAAAAGAAAGAAGAAAAAAAAAGTAATAGTTGGTTTGCATTTGTGCTGTTTTGCATTGTAGGATACATGGTATTTTTCAGTGTAATAATGGATGGCAGTGTCTAGGCCTTTGTTGAAGCACCTGTGAGACAAGGCAGAGCTAGTCTTCAGTCAAAACTACTGTATAAATTGCAGAGTAGAACTTTATACCTATGCGCATTGTTGATTATTTTGCCTTGATAAATCTTGCAGGAGGCAGAATCTTTGCCTGCTCTTTTTGCCACAATTTCCTTTGTGAAGATGATCAGTTTGAACATCAAGCCAGCTGCCAAGTTCTGGAAGCGGAGACATTTAAGTGTAAGTTTGTTATTCACAGTTGCTTTCACCACAGCTGAGCAGACTTCTCCAATTGCTTCCTCTCTGCTTCAGAATACTCTCCATCACCGTTTCCAAATAGCTCTTACCGCCACTGGAGCAAAGGGCTGGTTTCCTATGTGCTTGCCCTTGATCCAGTTATCTAGACTACAGGTTTTGTCTCTGACCTTCCTCTGTGCCAAATCGTGCCTGGCAGTCATTTCCCTGCCTGGCTCCTGTAGGCCTCCAGTAGGAAGTTGCCTTTGCAGGAGCCAGCAGTCTCTAAAGTTGCAGTGTTGGCAGTCACCAGGACTGCAGCAAAAGTGCTGGAACTGCTGATGCTGCCTTTTTTTTTTTTTTCTTCTCCATAAAGCTCTACAGGCAAGAAGGAGCTCACTTCCACTCTTCTGACCATATGATGAGCTATTTCTGGATACCTAGTCCTCATGGAAAACAGTTGCCCTAAATAATAAATACCTGTGATTAGTCTGACTAAACTTTCCCAGGTCCCTGTGGATGACCTGCATGTTTGTGAAGGGTTGGCATCTGCTGATTTTGCAAAAGCAGCAAGTCCTGAGGAAGGCCTTGACTTGGGAAGCGATCATCGTCTGATCCAGAGAGACAGGCTGAGCATGGAAAAAATAACAAAAATGATGTTCATCCAGAGCATGAGCTCAAGCATTAGTTTCTTCACTGACCTGTGGATGCGTGTGTCCACAGATGTAGCAAATGTTGATACATGTCCACATATACTAAATAAAGTCATTTTGAACTACAATTAATTGTGTGGACAAAACCCGAAACTGGTATTTGTAAGAGGACATGAGGGCTGTGCCTGACTGCTAGTCCACTGCTCATCTCTGGCTGAAACAGGGGAACTTCAAGAAAAATTTGCTAAAATCCCAATAAACCAAGACTATGCAGGTTTGAAATAATTAATCTTCTGTAACAGTATTTCTTTTCTACCCACCGTTGAGTACTGTTTGGTTTATCCCATGAGACAAACACTTGTCCTTTCCAAATTTGTATGCATATATTTTGACTGTTATGAGACTTTCTGTCCTTACTATAGAAATTCAAGGTACTCTTTATCACATGTAAGACTTCTCTTCAGAACTGACTAATATCTTGGCCTAATTGATTTCTCCCAGTTCAGATTATTTGTTGATTTGAATGTTGTAGTCTGTGTCTTTAGTAATCTCATATCTCTTTGATCTCCCATCTATATTTTCCTAGCCTGCTATTTTCTAAGCCTTGATTAGCTTCCCTCAGAACGTCTTCCTGCATAGCAATATTGAAGCAGCAACAGCTGTTCCACAACAATATTTTTTCAGTGATTGTTGGAAGCTTTTAATTCACAGATGTGATGTCACACCCTGTATAGGCAAATTGCTCTTGGAAGATTGTCAGCATGTTCAACATATTGTGGCAGAGCACAGTCTTGGTAGAAGGGCAAGAATTTTGTCATTGTGTGGTAATGAGATTATAAAACCTGAACTTTTACCGAATACCTAAACTTTAAATGTGGCCATTCAGTTGTAGTCCAAATCCCATTCTAGCTGTGAAGAAGGTACCGTTAATTTCCATCACTACTTGAGAGAAGTTTTTTAAAGTTCACATAGTCCAGAAATGTTTGAACATGTGCATTTGCATTTACAATTCCATCCTTAAAACACATGACCGGGAGATAAATCCCGTTACTGTTCTGCTCATGTGGAGAATTCCCGATATTCATTACTTAAGGTTTGTTTGCTGTCATAGGGCTAAGGCAGGGTGAAAGGGAACCAGTACTTGCAGAGAGACTCACGAAATAGGTGTTGCTGCCAGTTCCTATGTGGTTGCCTTTACTCTACTCCCTCTAGTGGAGTAAAGAAATAAATTTGAAGCCTCCAGATGAGTTAGATTTTGAGCATCGATTCCGCTCTTGACATCTTGGCCCAGCTACAGTTCTTGAACACGGATAACTTTTCACATGAAGTTGTGCGCAATAAAATACATTTTCAGAAGATGTGACAGAAAATACAGAACAAAACAACTGTTCTGGGGTTTGAAATTTGCAGCTTTAAGTGTTCTCAACACGCTATTTAGATAAGGTAGTGAAATTAAGGCTGCCATGGTATTGTTTCAAGTGCCTGTAAAATCCGAGTGCTCCATCTTTTTCACATTGTGAGAGAAGTAAGAGCGAGATGATCATTTAATACCAAATTGGTTCTGAAACTTGTGGGTTTAAGTCTGCAAACTCGAAAAGTAATTAAACTTTTTCCCCTCTTCACCTTTGTACTTTTTGTGTCAAATCATTGCAGCGAGGCTTAGACTTGAAAAAAAAACAGTAAAATGGTAGTGTCTGGTAAAATAACTCATTCGTGTTGCCAAAGTGCAGTTGTGTCAGAGAATAAAAAATAAATTACTTAATTATATAATTATATACTTCTACAGGGTTTAAAAATATCACTGATCTGCAGTTTCCAAGTACTGAATTTTGCGTATTGATTTTTTTTCCAACAGGTGTTTCCTGTAACAGGCTCGGGCAGCATTCTTGCCTGCGTTGTAAGGTAAAGAATAACCACAGTTGCAAGTAACTATGATTTTAGACTTGTTCTTAGCATCCAAGGCCAGTATCAAGTCTTTTCATGTCTTCCTTTACATCACAAAAAAATATTCCTACTTTTGTATTAGTTTCTGAAGCCTGGGGGCAGACTTACGAGGGACAAAAGGGCTTATATTTGTGCTTACCTGTTAACTACAAGCCCGTGTTGTGCATCCTCATGCCAGGTGAGGTGCTTTTCACTTTGTCCAGCCCTCTGTGTTTAAATTGGTTCTGTACCATGTTTGGGTCTTGGCAAAAAAAAACCCCAACAAAACACAAAACAAAAACAACCACCAAACAGAGCAACAAACCAAATCCTTGGTCTTGAACAGAATCCAAGGCTTTGGAATGTGTTTTGATCCAGTGTAAAACTAAGACAATTGAAATAGGTTATGGGTTTTTTGGAGTTTGTTTGATTGGCTGTTTTGGGGGTTTGTTTTTTTGTTGTTTTTTTAAAAAATAACACAGTAAAGTGATGATCTGGCCAGAAAACACTGCAGGCTGGATCCAATAGAAATAATCTCCATTGCTAATCCAGTTTTACACATGCACAGGCCAATGTGTTGACTTCAGGCTTTTGATTTTACACTCTCAGAAGTAATTTTGTATAAAAAGTTCCACCTGCTTCATCATCAGCATTGCCCAGATTTCTCCAGGTGCTGGTTCATTGCCTGCTCTCACCCTTTTTACTCTCCATATGTTTCCCTGTAGTCTCCCATGATATCAACTTCATATTCCAAATCGTTCTTTTCTCCAGATACGTTCGCTGGCACCCTGGTGCTCAACATGTAAAATTTCAATCTCTAATTCTTGCCTCCAGGTCATGGCATAGTTATGTTCTGGCATACATCTCTGTATTTTATTTAAGCTCGTCGACATAAACACAAGTTTGCCAGGCTCCTAACAGGCAGCACTATAATCCAGTCCTTGAGCATGTTCCTTTCTCTACTTCTGTCAGCACTTGAACCCAGCCTCTTCCCCAGGAAGCCATGAGCCCATGTTCAACACACAAGTGGATGCTCTGTGCACAGACTCCAGCTCCACTGCAGATAGAGCTCATTAAATTTTAATCCCAACCAGAAAATCCTGCTGCTGCTGCTAAGACACTTTTTTGCTTGCTTCTTGCTGAAGGGTAGGCGGCTGTGATGAAAACATTTAGCCTTTTTATTCTCCTCTCACTGCACAGGCTTGTTTTTGTGACGATCATGTGCGAAGTAAGGTTTTCAAGCAGGAAAAAGGAAAAGAGCCTCCCTGCCCTAAATGTGGCCACGAAACTCAGCAGACAAAGGATCTGAGCATGTCAAGTAAGCCCACTTTTCTAGCTAACGAGCAATACAAATACCAATAGTGACTGCTTTTCCGCATAGGAACACTGAGTAAAGTCCAGTTACTTCCAATTGTTTTGCAAAGCTTTGCTGCATTTGTATTTTTGAAAAACTTTGGGTTTCTTAGTTCTAAAATTGAGCTGTCTCTCATTCTTAATCATTAGCTCAGTCCAATACAGTGAAAGCTTTTGTTTGAGACTTTTGTGATGGAAAAATTGCAGAAAAATCACTGCTTAAGCCTTTATTTCATCTACAAGAAACCGAGTAACGTATTTCAAAGTGCAATTTGATGGCATGCATACAGTCTACTCTGGAGTAAATCACAATATGTATCGTGTCTGCAAAGCACATCCACTTACAGGTTTCCTTGCCTCGAGTACTAAAGGTTTATCTTAAAACAGAAGTCGTACTCTGGGGACAGTTTTGTTTATACAAACTTGACTGCAGGGGGACAGTGTAGCAGAAAAGTTCTGTCAGAGCAAGGATTATATCTGGAAGCATCAGACGTAGAAAAAGGACATCTAACGTGGTCTGCTCTTTGCCGAGTAGTGAGAAAGGACATGTAAGAAATGTCAGGCGCTCCAGTTGCTGTTGAGGGGTGGGAACATGATGGTTTTTCTCTGCCTGCAGCGCGCTCTTTGAAGTTTGGCCGACAGACTGGAGGTGAAGATGCAGATGGAGCTTCTGGTTATGATGCCTACTGGAAGAGCCTTTCCTCCAGCAAGGCTGGAGATGCAGGTGACCGTGAAGATGAATATGATGAATACGAAGCAGAAGATGATGATGAAGATGACAACGAGGAGGGAGGGAAAGATTCCGATACCGAGACCACCGATGTGTTTGGCAATTTGAATTTAGGAAGGACCTATGCTAGTGGGTATGCACATTATGAGGAAGCAGAAGATTAAGCTTAATATGCTGGCCAGCTAAAGACACTTGGAAGGAGCTAAGCAGTGCTTCAGTTGAGTTGTGTACATGCCAGTAGGATAGCTCTGTCAGGTATTTACCTATCAAAGTTAGAGAGAAAAGGGTGGAACTTCTGCAGTAACTCCAAGTGGGATTCAATTTTATTTTATTTTTGTATAAATCAGTGTTGGATTTGGGACTGAGGGAGAAAATGGGAGTATTTTTATTCCCCTAAGCAACGGAAGTGGTTTTGTCCATTATTGAATATAATGGTTCAATGGTGTTTTCTCCTATCAATATAGGGAGGTGGGAGAACTGCACAACTTGTTTCCACTTGCTCATCAGAAATTAAGTTATTTTTTTTCAATAATTTTATTAACTGATTTCATCAAATTAATGTAGTGATGAGTTGATGGCTGCATTTTTTTGGTCTTCACAATAAAAATCAACTGCATTCTGTAATGAATTGTCATAAATATTGATTTCCCTTGAATAGAAGGTTGTATACAAAGTGTAAACGGACACTGAAGTAATTTCCTTGTTTATGTAGGTAAGGCAGATCAATGTAGCTGTCTATGCACTTGAACATTGACCTTTCCGGCATTTTTAGTATTAGATATTATTCTATGAGGCTATGTGCAGTCATTACAAGTGCACCCCAGGTAATCAAAAATTATATTGCAATCAAAATATTAGCGTACCCTTTCTGCCACTAAAATCTGTAAGACAGTTTGTCATGAGATCACAAAGCCTGCTTTGTTCTGTGCCTCGCCTTCAACTCTTTTCCTTGCACACGATACAAAAAAAAATACAGGAAAGAAATAACCCCTCTATATGAATTGACAAGGTGGAAAAACAGAGAGGTTCAAAATACTGGGTTCAGATACTGTTCTGTGCAGATGTGCTGGTACTAGGCAAGTGATACATGCGTCCGAGCCAAAATGTTTGCTGTGATCCTGATTTAAAAGTCAACAGGTTAATACCAACCTACACATCTCAGTGACAGTACTGAGTTTCCTCCCATAGGGGCATGTTGAGAGGGTAGCAACCTGAACAGGAGACAGAGCAAGATACAAGGGCAGCCACCTAGAGTAAGTGTGGCATTTAGAAAGCTGGACTAATAAATGCGAGAGCGCTATTTCTTGTTACCTGTCGGTTACCTGAACTGATTATGGAGCTACTTACTTTGTTAGTGCTTTCTCCTAACAGGCAAAGGTTGTATGTTGGCAGGGCATGCTCTATTGAGGATAATTTTTAATGATGTTAGGATTGCCAAATGAGCACTTCCTAGCAAAACAGCACTGAGGAACCTGGCCTTGATGCTTTGCTCCTAAACGCCTCTCATACCAAATATATAAAAGACGTGAGCTGGAATGCATCCAAGACAAAAAAACAACCTGACGAAGTGCACAACTTGCTAGTGCAGCTGAGGGAAGGCACTGTACTGGAGAGAACATGACCTGATCAGTGCACGTCAAGTGCTTTGCCTTCAGAACAGGAGAGAAAACCAGCTAATGCACTCTGAAAGCCAAGTCCCCTTTAAAAATTGAAACTAGGGACACCCAGTTTCACATGTTAGCAAAGTCTCACCTATCTTGAATTATTTACCCAATTGATTAGTCTTTTGCATAACCCAGCTCAAAGCCAAGGAAGCAGTATGCCTGCCATTTCAGCAGTGACTACTTACTTGTGAAATCTGCACCCATGCTAGAATTTCTATTCAACTTGTGTGGTCCAAACACTTTCATAACCGAGTCCTTCTGTGGCTGGTCAGTTCCAGCAAAAATGACTGTTTTATCCTGGCTGATGTTTCACATACAAAACAATTACACATCAGCACAAAGTGTTATATAAGGTAGAGGAAACTATGTGTGTTTCTGCATGTACTTCAAATTATAGCTGCTTGTGTGTCATTTATTAGTACTGTTACTTAACAGCACAAAATTGCCCTTGAAGGTTCTTGACATTGGAATTAGGTTTTTCCCATATGAAATCCGCTGCTGTCATGGGCTGTGCCAAAGACTGCTGGCATAAGAGAAATTAATCATCATAATCCGAGTAAGGAATTAATCATTTTCTCATTGAAATGTCCTTGCACTGATCCTCACAAGATCGACCCTTCAGAACTAACGCATGCTCCTGTGATACTGTCCTAAGAGGAGGCCACAGCACTGCCCACAGCGGATGCTCAGGACACCTGCCGTAATGCTGGGAGGTCACCACCTGAGGGACAGAAGTATTTATTTGCTTTTTCTTTGTACCTGTGGCGGCTGGCCTTTGAGAGGTCAAAACAAGGGAGTTTAAGCTGCTTTGAAGTAATCCGGTGGATTTATGCTAGAATAGATAAACGTGACCGCATTTTCTCCTAACGGAGTGGGTCAATTTGTGACAGGACAGGTAGGATATGATGCTACAGGCTGCACATTCTCATCCTTCTCTGCTTACCCAGTAAAGTTAAAAGCATGTGTTTTGTTGGGGGTAGGTTGTCAGAGATTGCTTTAACAGGAAGTGCATTGTTTCGTTGACTTAAGGTAAATTGCAAGAACAGGATGAAAGAGAATGACTGTGTATCCTGGCTTTATTGAAAAACAGGTCTAGGACAAGCTTCCAGGATTGTCAGTTCCATTTTCCTTCATTGCTCTTAGTCTATTTCAGAGTGTCTTGGAGGAACATTAGTAGGCACTGACAGGGCAGTGTGCTGTCTCTGCCCAAAATACTAGTACTCCATTTACTTATTTTTCTGAATTCAGCAGCCAATTTAGCTCCTGCATAGATGATTCTATGACCTATGATTTTTCACATCACTGAGTCCAGGACTGTTTCGCTAATTGGCCTGGGTGGGGGTTGTCCCTGCAGAAAAGGACACAGGCACCAACAGAAGGATAAGCTGATTTTACTGTCTATTTCAAAGTATTACAAGAATAAGAGAATGTGAGTTTATTATACTCTAGTTTAAGCAGCAAGGAGAACAAGCAGAGAAACGCACCTAATCGTTACTCTATAGGGTTAGCAATAGTTATCAAGAAAGATCCATCACCAATCACCCTAATATCGTCAGCCAGATCCGCAGTTGCTGGGGAGCCCCTGTGGCAGCGAGGATTCTGGAGAACTGTCCCGGCAACTGGGAAGTCCTGCACAGTGCGTCCACTCGTAGGTGAGGTCTCTGAAGTCGCTGCAAGAGGGTCCAGCTTTTATACTATTAAATAAACAACCTTACAGAACTTGAACGCAGGAACATCTGGTGGTGTTTGCTCCGTTGGATTCCTCCCACAGCTTGGCCAGGACTAAAGGAAGAATACAAGGGAGTGTCCCTATATATTTCAGTCCTTAATCTCATATTTCTCACCAAAGCCAGGCCTCTAGTCTCATGGTCTTATAACATACTTTTACCAAAGCAGGAGGCAGGTCGTTTCCCAGCCTTGTACCTGGCCTTTAGCTAAAGAAAGATTGCTCTGCTAGTTCCCAGTGCACACTTAGTGTTACAGCAAAGCTTTTACAGATTGGCATTGAAACACATATATATATATATATGCTAAAACAGATTATCAACACACTACCTGTGTGACTAACACTATACAGTGTGGGGTTGTGAGGTTCGTCTATTCAGGGCCTATGATTCAGGCCCTACCACTACAAGGACTTAGTGGCCAGACACACACACACACCCTGCCCCATGCATAACTCTTGTGTTTTTAAGACTGCAGTACTGCAGAGCTTGCTTCCTCGTGGGCCATGAGTCAGATAAATAAAATCCTGAGACTGTCTCCGACATGAACTTTTCCGTTGAAATTCTAGTCCCTGATTAAACCAAATTCTGAGCTAAGAGAAGGACAGTTTCAAGACGTAATCAGGAATGCTTCAGAGTTATGTATAGTACTGCAGAAAACAAAGATCTTGAGCAAGTCTTACAGTTCAGGGGTTTTTCCATCTCTCTGAAAACCAAATCTTAAGCAGAATTTGAACAAAAATCGGAGTAGTATTTATTGTACTTCTAGACCCTACAACCCAAGACCTGTGGCCACCTCTGAAAGCTCTTTTCTGGCATTAGTTTATGATGACAGCATGAGCTCATGTTCTTCGGGCACTTACGTGGATTTAATCCATTTCCATTTACACTCAGGTGTGATTTAGCACCTGTGACTGGCAGTCTTTTGGTCAATCCTGTTGCGGGTTTGCTGGTTTTGTTTCCAGAAAATTAATGTGAACATTATTGTAATAGTTTCAGTTGCCAGTTGATCAAGTATTAGCACACATGTTGCAGAGAACTAAAGGACAAGTTTCAGAAGTGTTTAGAGTCCTATTTCTTGAAGCAGAAAGCAAATTAGCTGTCTTAAAAGACATTAAATGCATCTCTCCAGGTCCTGCTCCTATTTCCAGAGGAACCAATGGCAAAGCTCCCATTTTATCCAAGAGGGAGCAATTCAATAATCTATAGTATTTACAGTTCATCTTAAAATGTCAAGAGGTGTTATGAAACAAAACGTGAGGATAAGCTGAAGTGAGGAAGATGGAGCAAAGCTTAATATGACATTAATGTGCTACCATTACCATAAAAATACTTGTTGTAAATTTCGACAATTCTACTGGAAAGTGCTTTCAAGAGTGGAAGAGGAAGCTTTTTAAAGCAGGAAGAGATAAGATTTTACAAAACACATTTAACAATACAAGTAATTAAATTTCTGCATCTCCTGAAAGTCTGCACCTAGTCCATAAATATTTGATAAAAGCTCAGGGCAATTAGGACACAGAGAAATTTTATCATCTCCGCTTTGTAGGTACATAAATAGCAAACACAGTAATTGACAAAATCACAGCCTGAGCCATCCAGTTGGCAACAGCTCTCTGCAGTTTGGACTCCCTATCTCCTACCCATGGAACTTTGGAGTAAACATATTTTGTAACTAATTACATTCCTTTATTAAGATTATGTGTACTGTAATTAGCTACCGCACATCTGAAATTTGAATCAGGGCCTGGTCTTTGGCTTTCATTACTGAGATAGACAAAAAAACCCCAAACCGACACCCACCAAACAGCAAGAGAATGTCACAAATGTGAGCATTATTCCATGGAAAAGGCATTGGTTTCCCTGTGCTAAACAGATGATAGGCTCACAAGCCTGTACTGTGTCTTTCATAGCTATTTAATTCATTAGATACTAATGTAATGTGAGCGAGGAAAAAACCCGAACATCACATCACATTTCATTCTCTTGCCAAATTAAGCTACTTCTAACAAATGTACAGTTTTGCTGTTAGTTTACAACCATCCCATTTTTAAGCACAGCACAGTATGCTTTGTAAGGAGAAATAACTGAAAAGTGTGAGAAAGCCTTTTCCAGCTGTTTATACTCCTTCTATTTTCTAACCCTAAAGTATACTAAAATGTTCGCTGCATTCTTTTTAACCCCACTTCTGACACCAGGGATTCTTCCACAGCATTCCCCAAACTTATAGGTAAATGGAAATTAATTTTTGTTTCCTTCTGAAATTGGAAGTACTGCGTGCTTGTAAAGCCTGAGTAATATTTTAACTGCAGCATCATGTTACATGACATCTGGTTTAGATTTTCATATTACAAACCCACTAAGTTTTTAAAAATAGTATTTTTTTTGAGAGTTCAAATCCTAAAGACCCACAAATTCTTAAGCAGTTGATATAAATATTTTACTGCTGTAATTGCCTGTTGCTCTTCCTACTTTTTTTTTTTTGGCATAGAGAAAATTAAATCACTGCTAGGCAGGCACATAAGCCCTTGGGCTGCCTCCAGTCTGGTTTAAACTCGGCACCTTATTGTGATGGCTGAGGTAAGGATGAGCTTTGAGATTTTCCCACCAGCAGGAAAGAGGTGCAAGGACCTCACCCTTGATGTCAGTATCATTCCGAGGTGCTGTGCTCTCCCTGCCAGGTCAAGGTGGTAACAACTGAAACATGACCTTTCACTAGGTTACTTTGGGAGCCGGCAGATACCCAAATGCTGCACACCCTCTACCTCTCTTTAAACATACATCGCCTGGAAAAACAACTGCAAAGCTAAGACCCATGAAGAAGGTATTTTTGCTCTGTGAAATGTGTCCACAAGCTTACATAGAAGTCATTATTGCCAGTTGTTTGCTTTCTTTTTCCTTGGTAAATTACCGAACACAGAGTTAAGCAAGGAAAAAAAGAGCAACAGAAAGATAAATAAAGATGTTACCCTATCAATTGCTGAACAACAAAGCCATACTGAGCACTTTGGAAGAGGGGTAGGCAGAGACAATACCATATGCTCACAAGTGGCTTTTTCCACACCCACCTCCTTAAGCCTGCAAGCACGGGCCAAGAAAGCATTACACAGAGCTTAACCTCAGGGGCTTTGTTTGCCAAAGCATTAACAGTTCCAAGGGAGCTTCTGAGGGAACAACATACAGTTTCACACCAGGCATTTAGTACTCACAGCCACTGCAACCAGATTCGGAACATTAAGAATAATTTAGAAATTAGATGATTAATTGCATTCCTTGCATGTTTTCCCCACTTTCTTGGTGTTACATAACATTTACACGGTAATACTGCACAAGCACACTCCTCTGTTCTACCATCAAAAATAATTTTTAAGCATAGATTGCCCACATAAAACATAGCAACTATCATCCTGGACTATCACAGCTTCAGAAGAACTTATCTTTTGTCCAGCAATTCACAAAGCCAGCAGCAAACTCACAGCTTAAAAAAACCTTTCCAGTAAACAACATTTCTGGCCTTGGTTTGAGTCACTAAGTTTTAGTCAACCAAGGGTGGCTCTGCACCCCACATGCTGTGGGTGCTGGAGTGCAGATCTACACCCACCAATACTTGGGCTCTGTCAGGGCCCCAGGATGCTCAAATGCTGCCCCAAGCTCAGCTACAGGATGCAGGAACACCGACACCGCTCCTTCCCATAGTCCTGTGTAGCTACTTGAAAGCACCAGAATCACTCACAAAGGAAACCACCCACCACCACAAGCTTCCCTCCTCCTCTCCAGGTATGTGACGCATCTCCTCCCCTTGCCACCAGCCACATCTGACCATCACAACTCCTTTGTAAAAAAAGATGAACTCTTACTTACCCAGATGCAAAATGACTCCTGTCCACAATGCCAGCCACTGCTCCTATGCATCATAGAAGCTCATTTGCTGCCTGTTCCCCAATTTATAACCTTCCTCCCCAGCTGTACCTCTTCAGCAGGGCCCAGTTGGCCCCTCCCTGAAGGGACAGGTGAGCGTGGTCTCTCTCTGCAGGTGTCCTTCAGCATCAGCAAGCCCCATAATTACCTCAGCCTTTGCCTGTTGCTGCCCGATGAGCTGCCATGGCTGCTCTGCACATTTGCAGGTGCTGCGTGATCAAGTACTGAGTCCTGCTCCACCTTCCTGCTGCTTCAAAAGATAAAAATGTTGCAGCATAGAGTATAAAGAACATTTATCCTATTTAAAATGTGACTGATCTCCTATGCTGTGCTATTTTATTATATCTAAAATGAATTTGCTGATGATGATTTATATTTTCTGCTGGCCCTGGATGTTTTATCATTAAAATACTAGCACACTTACAATGCCTTCATAATATATTAATACGACTATTTCGGCTTCTAGAAAAAAAATAAAATATAACCTTATGGTCTTTTTTTATGCTGTAATTTGTCTTTGGGTATTAAAAAAAATATAAAAATTATAGCTCTATTAACAGCAAAAATGAGCCACACTGCCATATAAACATATCTGAAAGTCTTTGTCCCGCTGGAGATGTTTGATTCTCAGATAATGAACTCGCCTCTAGCTTCATAGAGGAAGTTAAGAGGTCTTCCTACTTGCTCCATCACTGGTCTCATAAGCTGCAACCTGGTAGGAGCGCGTCCTGACATGACAGAAGTTGCTGGAGCTGACAGACAAGTAGTGTTCGGCCCAAGCAGTGACCTCACCTGTCAACTGCAGGACGCGGTATTTTGTTTCCAGCTAAGCACAGGTCCTTTGATGAAACTTCCTAAGGTGAGAACAAAAGTCAAATGATCTGTCACGCTATATGCTGGACTAAGTCTAGTGTCTGCATTTTGTTCTAACATATAGAATATTGTCAGATCACCTTATTAATAAACCTGAGGGATGGTGCTCCTGTACCTGTCTGCTCTAGCCCTTCAGCTCCCTGTGGACTGTACAGTGCTCTGCAGGCTGTCGTCTTTGTCTCATCTGGACATTTGTCTGGATTTTTCCCTCCTGCCAAAGACCCCACTGCTGCCCACTCACTGTTAGGCTCAATTAATCCACAGGAGCTGATATCTAGTGCCCAGCAAGTCCTGACCACGTTAGGATGATCTGGCTGCCAGTGGAATAGAGCCTGTGGACTGGGCAAACGTGGCCTTTGGGCAACCTGCCCCATAGTCTGAGCCTGCAGGACCTGGTGGGATCGTGTGCTCACTCCCCTCTCAACTGTGGCAGGTACCGTGCCTTCGCATTGCCATTTTCCCAATGTTACTGTTCCTTCTGGCACTACTATTGATCGTTTACTGTGTGGGATCAAACATTGGAAGCGTCTTAAGTTGCTTTTGCAGTACTTTCTTTTAGCGACAACTCAGTTGTTTTTTTTTAACCCAAGATGGCAGCTGGGAACAGCAGAAGGCAATTCTTGTCTTAGGATTCTCAGTCCAGCACAAGTCACTGGTTTCCAGGGAGCCATTTCTGCCTAAAGAATCGAGTCTAATCAAGGACCAAGGCAAAGAGCACAAGCTCCAGCTGCTTACAGAGCCTGCATTCCCCTGAGCAATGCCTCTGCCCAGAGCCTTGCAAACTGAAGCTAACTGCACCGAAGCTAACGACATTTGTCTCTGAAGCTGAACAAAAAGACCAGCACAAAAAGATGTTTACATGCTTTGGTTTTCTGCTAATGACAGGATTTTCCACCTTCTGAGACTCAAAATTAATCACTATATGTAATCATAGAATTAGTGGCTGTGGTTTAAAAACATCCTCGTTTAAGACTCAAGTCAGATTGCTTCTGTGTTTAGCATAGAAGATACGCAAACAACAATTTCCTGTCCTTTAATTTAAGGGAGTTGTGCAATTGATCCTGGGAAAGTTAGAAATGTTCTGAGATACCAAGTATCCACTTCCATTTGTTACTGTATGAACAACTGAATATTGCTTCTAAGGGCCCAATCTGAAAATAGTTTTTCTAAACTCAGCTTTCACAATACCCCGAGACCTCTATCATTGTCTTAATTGGAAACTTATGGCACCCTGGCTGAACTGTTTGCTGTTACAGCCACACTCCGCAGGGAAGAGGAAACTGATACAAAGCTTGACTGAAGGAATACCCTTTGAAGATGTGGGACAATTAAGCAGATGATCTTTTGAGGTCCCTTCCAACCCCTAACGTTCTGTGATTCTGTGATTCTGTGAAGTGTTAGGAGCAGCAACTTCCAGGTCAATTGTACATCACGATGTATTTTGAGGTGTTGGAATTTCATGCCATCCTTAGTCAGCTCAGATTAATCCTGAGGTCTAGCTGCACCAGAAATCATTCTTATTTCTGCCACAGGAAAAGAAGTCTTTAATTTCGTTCTTGCATTCTGTTAGCCCCTGTGAAATGTTTCAACGTGGCCAAAATGATGAAAGCTGTTCCTCCATCTGTGCCTGTAATACATGCAAGCGCTAGATTTTGACATAAATAAACCCAAGTTCCTTAACACTGTGAAGATCTAGCAGATTCATAGAACTTTCTGCTTTTCCTGATGCCACTGAGCCAAACACGAGGAATCCAGGTTTATCCCATTACTCCTTTATAAGTAAAGAGTAACTTCTGACCAGATGGGACTAATTTTGTGTTCTTACATATTATGGAACTTGTACTGTCAGAAAAAAAGAGGTCCTTCTGTCACTTGTCCAATTTACACAGAAATCAGTCAGTTGTTCGATACATAAACTGAATTGCTGGGCAGTTGAGAGAGCTAACATAGTATTAATCTAGTTTCGGATGCATCCAGGATTACACGATAACTCGGGTATTAATCTAATTTGGTGATTTCAGCTACCTGCTTTTTATATGCCTGGACAGTAGCTACAAATTTACCAGCATAAAACTAATAAAGCAGAGTTCTATAAAAACTAGTGAGTTACTGCGACTGCTCTAGGCAATGTAACCTACTTCTGCACAGTCACAGATGGGGAAGGTTTACTCATTGTCTAAACTCTATATGCACAGAAAGAAAAGCAAAATGTGAAAGCAATCCTGCCTCCTCTCCAATCTCAGTTGTTTTTTTCTCCTCACCACACAGCAGCCAAAAAATCAAACCAGTTTCCTTTAAGGGAAGGGAGTCCTGATGGGACTATACTTTAAGGTGAAGAAGGTTATTAACTGAAGTTATATTGCAGCTTAGGGGAGAAAAGTAACAGTTTGAGGAGGTAGTGAATTTCAGAAAATCAAAATGTAGCCACTTGAAATTGTATTTTTATATTTGATTGATCAGGTAAATGTACTACTTTAGAGATAAGGCAAAAGTTATCATACGGAGACATGGTTTCTAGCTACATTATCCTCTGGTTAAAAAGAGGCACCACCCAAAGGCTCTGCTTATTTATTAAAAGTATCTGTTTATTTCCAGAGGAAAAAGTAAAAATCATTGCTTTAAAAAGCGTGTGACAGAACTGGAAAGACAGAGTTACTTTAAGTCTGTGAAGTGACAGGAGTCCTGGCTCTGCCCCTTACTAAACATGATTGTCACTCACACCAGCAGTCCTGCTAACTTCAGCATAACTCCTGCACTGCCCAGGAGGCACTAACTGGAGTATGTCAGCTGCAACATTCTTGTGTGTGTGTTCAGCTTGTGCAAACAACCCCAGTCGAGCTGTGAAGCGGTAAAAAACCCAGCCCAGAGTTAGTGCATGAGCCCCCAGCTTCAGAGGCGCCTCAGCAGGGCACAGGACCCGAGCTGGGTGGGTCAAAGCTGCTTTGGGCATGTCTGTGCAAGACGGCGCAGTCCTGAGTCATGGGCGCTAAAGCAGTGTGGTGTGCAGCGGGGCCACCATCGTCTCTCAACATCTGGCCTGCCATTGCAAGTCCAACACCATGGCTTCTTCACCTATTTACAGCTGAGATTGAAGCCTCCCCTAAAAAAGCCCAGGCAAGGTCCACGCTCTCTGTGCACGCACTGCTTGGTCCTTGGGGAGAGCAAGTTCGCTGCACACTGGGAATGTCAGTCTCACTGCACAGGACCCATACGTTTGCACTCCACGGAGCTCATTGCATATGTCAGGTTTTGGAAACATCGAATTTGCTGCACCTCTAGCTTGGGGGTCATTCGGGAGATCCCCGGTCGAGGCACGCTAATCTTCACAAACTGACTTCTTGCTGTGCTTGGGTAAGACTTGTCACTAGGGCAAAAATCCTGCTGTGGTCTTATCTTTTCTTGAAGTGACTACAGGGCGAGAACCCTTACTCTGGGTAACCACAGCTTCATAGTTCTTCTGCTTTTTAGATCCCAGCATGCCAAATGCAGAAGGAAAGATGGAGAGGTACTTAACAGTTTTCATAGATGTCTGATCTCCCCTGTGATTTCACAAAACCTGAGGACAGAATACTATGAAAAGGGTATCTGAGGATTCAGTTTCCTTTCTTTTCCACAGCGTACTGCTTTTAATGTTTACTAAGCTTTTGGCTGTAAAAAATGTACATGGCTGAGAGGTTTCTCTTGGTCTGTAGTCACTGACACAAAAGAACACCTCCAGGCTCCTTTGCCTTCCGTCCTGAGCTCCTCAGAGACCTCTGCTGCTGTCACTGGCAGCAGACCAAGGGGAAGTGGCTTTAGTCAAAACTCCCCTTGAGGCAACGAAACACCATTCATCAGCCACATTCCATCACTGCCAACCTTTTGAAGCCGGCATTTTTTAAATGCCCACTTTCTTTTTTTATTCAGGTTTCAGGTATGCAATGTAAAGAAATCCTCCAGAGACTTATTTTTCTTTATTTCATCCTTTGAGTTGAATCTGAAAAGAAAGACTGCTGCAGCTGAGCGCCCCTGAAAGCACCAGGCCAAGCCTGGGAGGTCTTTTTCCTGCCCTCCAGGTCTGTAGGCAAAAGAAAATATGCTGAAACATGAAACGAACAGCTGAATGCCTGGCAGAGTGAGCAGAAACTGCTGAGCAATGCAACTACAGCATCAAGGTAGTCAGTATTTGGAGGAAAAAGGCAGCAGCACATCAAGATGCATACCAGAGAAAACTGGTAATCAATCTGTTCTGCCAGAACAGAGTGGAAGCGCTGTCATTTGGTGCTAGAGCTGTGGGCAAAGTGTTAATGACTGTATTTTATAAAAGCTGTTTGCAGAATAATAATGCAACCTCCTTTCTCCAGCAAATAACTCTCTTATTTTCTTGAAAGGGTAAGCAGCTCTGTGTGGTCAGAATAAAACAGCAGTCACTCAGAAAATGGCAGTAAATCCTAGTGCTGAACACTTGGGAGCTGGCAGGAGGGGTCTGTGATGTCCTTACGTTGCTCCCATATCAACCCATCTGGGTGAAGTTCTCTGCACACAGGCCAGCAAGCTGCCATCAGCTGGGTCAGAGACACCATCCCCGAGACATCCAAACTGGGGATACAGGCCCTGGGTTAGTTCTCAGCAGCAGCGGTGTGAATTCTGGGTGGTTCCTTTAATTAAGCTGGAGGTGTTCTGGATTTGTCCCAATGTGTTTACTGTCAGGGCTTGGCCTGTTGCAGTGAAAGATCTTGCTTTCAACCCCACGGGTTATTGACTTTAACAAAATACTCTATGTTTTGTTACTTTGTGTTGCAAAACAACTTAATGGATCATATATTCAGGGGAGCAGTTTCATTAATTTTTAGCTTACAGTCTCACTCTTTCACAACACCAAAATGTCAGTGGCTTTAGCCTTTTCAACATCATTTCCTCCGAGAGCACACAAGGAAAAAAGAAGGCAAAATAATAAGGTTTTATATAGCTAAAGCCATTCACATACCACCTTTCAGCATGGAGGAATAGTTACACAAAGGCCTTTCCATTTACCTTTCCTGGGAGCAGGCTAAAACCCCCACTTATTCCTTGATGACTGACGTTTGTTTATACAGTATGACCTTGATTCTCTTCTTGCTCACACATTCATCAAGCATGAAGGTTTTCTACAGCCTACATCAGTGGAATTTTATCAGCATAAAAGCAGACAAAAATGTAAAGTACAACTGACAGAAGAGGCAGCTTCTGAAAGCAAAAATATGCATTTGATGTTTCTGAAATGAGAGAAATGAAACTTACACTTGCCTGTTTGCAGCTACATTCCTTTGAAGCTTTACAAAACCCTGTGAAAATCTAGATGTTAGAGACTGTATAATCACTTAGAGAGTTAATGTGCATAAACGTATATAAAATGATTGTTTGCATTTTTCCTGCACAGCCTTTTTACTGTATTACTGTATAAATCAGACCTATTTTATTTTGATTTGCTAAGCCTTGTACTCTTTTAAAAACATCTCAGTGAACAAATACGTATATCCAGATCCTTACAGCCTTAAAAAACAAATTTACTTGTATCTTCACGGAATTGCCTTAAAGAAATTTTTCTACAAAGCATATTACTTCAGATAGGACTGAGGGATTAAATGGCTCAGGATATGATTTCCAAGCTGTGAGTTGCATGACAAATCTGAGTGCAAAAGGTCACGTCACAGAAGAACAGCAAATCTTAACAAGAAAACTCGAAGCTCACTGGCCCTGCACTGTCACAGTACAGCTACGCTGACGACAGACACAATTCTTGGAAGATCATAATCTTCTCTCTCTTGCTCCTGCTGGCACCCAAGAGCATATGGCCATCGCTGCATGGATGAGATAGCCACAAGTCATACCCATGCAGAAACTAAGTGAAAAATCACGCTGATCATGGGAAGCATATGGATCCAACGAGGCTTGAAAGCTGGGCTGAGCAGAGGGCTAAGGCACGCTCTGCTGGCAGCAGATGACTGCGTTTCTCAGAAAGGGTGATACTGCACAACGTGGACTGGAAAGTGATGTCTCCCTCATGCAAAATACAAGTCAAGGCTGGTTTGTAGAGAGCAGGGCAAACCAGAGAGAGTGGTCTGCGAGATGCTGCCTCAGCTTTCAATTCAGTGATCTCCCACGGAGAAAAACCACAGGCAGGTTAGGGAAGAGTTGCACAGTGGAGAGGAGGTGTGCTTATGAATCTTTTTCTTCTAATCGATTAGAGTCCTATTAGATAGCAAAGACCTGACTGTGCTGGATGTTGTGCAACCAGAGAGCTGCTTTGCCAGCACACGGGGTCTTTTCAGCAGCACCTTTGACTGTGGGCAGCACGTGGGACAGATTCTGCGTGGGCAGGTGGTGAAGAGGCACCACCTCTCTCCTCATAAAACAGACAGTTTTTACTTGCTGCACTTACATCAGTAACAGCTTTCTTAGTTGGCCCTTGCATATTTGCATTTTATTATTCACCCAGCAGCCCTGCAGATGGATGTTCTGCCCGCAGAGCCCACAAATGCTATGAGCACAAGTTGTGCTGGGAAGAAGGGACCCCATGGTGTCCAGAAGTGATTAGTTCTGCTTCTGAAAGGGGAATTCAGTGAGAAAATACATTAGAGCCCTTGATCCTTGCCAATGACACAAAGGCTCTGGCTGTAATGTAGATGTCTGTCTAATGGGCACTGGGCTACGACCAACAAAATAACAATTCATACAGACCACTGAACAGCTTCTGATGTTAATGACTTTCGATTACCACTGGCCTGAGCTGCATCTGTATTTTATTAACACTGTGTACAGAGTGAGTAGAATTCCAGATGGAGTACAAAGTACCTTTTTTTGTGTTTTTCCCGGTTTTGCCAAATGCTTAAATTATACTTGTAGCTGTTCTATGATTTGACATTGAACTTACACTCTGCTGCAGTGCAATACTGCAATTTCTAGGGCATAGAAAGATATACGGAACTGGTCGATGATCTCTGTGATGCAAATAAAAATAGTATCATGAGTGTTCAAATAAATATTTCTTTCCATCTTGTCTTTGTACTTTTATTGCTTCCCCAGGTCACTTGAAATTGTCCTTCACAGGTCAAGTCGCGGTTGCTTTGCAGACAGCAAAAAGACAGTGTTTTAACATCATTAGAGCCCTGAAGATGTTGGAGCAGTCCAGACGATTTGCATTTCTTCAGGAAAGGCTTTTACTTCTGCACTGTTCACCTGTTATTGATCTGAAAATATATATTTTTTTCTAATGAAAATATCTCCTCAGAATTAAAAAAAGAGACATATTCCTGGCCTCAATGTTCCACCTCTCATCCTTGATGAGATGCTCACCCTACCTTGGTTGAATGTGATGATGATGATGATGATGATGATGGTGGTGGAAATGAGCCCTTTGGGCCATGGAGCTGCACTGGGTCTCAGTGGATAACGCAGAGGGAAAGGAGATGGGAGATTTGGGACTGGATGTGCCATTTGCTTTGCACCACACCTCTCTTATGGGAAGGCAGTCGCTTCTGCTGTGGCAGCTCTGGAGACCAGGAGCTTATTTTCAACTGGCTGCTTGCTGCTGGCAGGCAAAGTCTATACCTTAACTCGCTTCTCCACCATCCCCTTCAGTGGCCACATCAGCTGCTGCATCAGGGACGTGAGAGGGACAGGATGGACACTTGGACCACAAACACTTCAAGAACTGCAGCAGTCAGACTTGCGGCATCTCTCCTGCCTCTAGGTAATCTGGGCAACATATTTTGCTTTTCTGCTAGGTTTCCTTTTGCTGAATAGGGATCCTAGCCTCTGGGAATTGGGTGGCTGGGGCCAGGGTGCTGCCTGAAGGAGTGCTTCACTGCCTGGGGATGCCTTTAGACAGATACTGCCTTTGGTGGTGGCCACGGCCACTGCTGTGGACTGGGGCCGGCATGATGGCCTGGGAAGGGACTGCTTGCCTGTGAAGTTGAGGTCAGGTTCAAGGGACAATTGAGGATGTGTGAAAATAGTATCTGACAAAAGTTAAGGGAAAAGAGTGCCTCATTGTTTGCAGAAACATTACTACTACATTTTTAAGGCATTCATGAACAAATAAAATGCATCTACAACTGG
>NW_009728840.1:29899-56229 GCF_000703405.1 Apaloderma vittatum
CGCCTCCACCTGCTATGTTCCACTCCCCACCTTTGAGCAATTCTCGTCTTAGAATTTCAACACCTCTTTGCTTTGAAGTACAACCCGTATTTTAGCTATATTATTTCAATTCAGGCTATGGAAATAAAACTTATGACAGCGCTGATTTCTCAGATCTGCTTAGAGTCTTTGAAATTTGCATTAGATTATTCTAATCACTTAGCCTCGTTGTATATATTTACACAAGCACTTTTGATGTTTAAACAGACCAAGCTGTAATGAGATATGCAGGGGGAAATATATACCCCAAAGAAAAGGAATGCTCTTTTTTCTCAGACCACATCTTAAACTAGAGATAAAACAGTGGGTCAATGCCTTTGGGACCTAAGGGGAATGACTGTAAGGCTGAAAAGATGGAAGGACTGGCTCTGCTTTCAGCTGCAGCAGGTAGAGAAAGAGCAGGGCTGGATCCCTGCAAGTGTGAGGAAGGCAGCAAGGACTTGTTTTCTCACACCCTTCGTCACCACTGCAGCCTGTGCTCCTGACCACCCTGACAGAAGAAATTGTCCAGCATGAACCCACGACATCTATACTTAGAGACACAAGTTTCTGGTGACTGAGCAGAAGAAGCAGCTGCCAAATCCTGGCTCTACTGAATTCAGTGGGAATGGTAAAATGTCCTTTTTGGGGGACAGTAAAAAAACCTGGGACTGTGGTGCAGTTGTGCCAGTTCTGACCATGACACGCAGGCAGGAGGCAGGAGAGCTGGGAAGTGTTGCAGCCATATGCTTAAGTTAATTAATTTGGTCTCAGGGATGGCTCTGTTAGATCCAGGTGACAGCGGAGGCAGAAACAACCCTTACCTAGCAAATATTCTAGATGATCCTGTTGTTAACTTGGTCTTACAAAGAAATCTGGAGCAAATCATCGATCATCTAACATACTACCCTAAAAACTGTAAAAACCATAGTAAACTGTAACAATGCAGTATGGATTCTGTAACTTGACATAGCAAAGTTTGTGGGTAAAGACCTTAAAAAGAAAAGTCTGTTCTAAGAAGATACTGTTCCATAAACTCAATGACAGCTGAAAGCAGACTTTCTAACTCACACACTGAAACTGATCTATCCACTTAGACATATAAATGTCATGTTTTGAATAAGCCTAGCATTTTCATGGAATTATAGAATGCATTGGGCTGGAAGGGACCTTTAAAGGTCATCTAGTCCAACCTCCCTGCAGTAAGCAAGGACATCTTTAACTAGATCAGGTCGCTCAGAGCTCCACCAATTTTGAACTGTCACCAGCGAAAACAGCTTTCTACAAAGGCAAGGTGGATTTTTCAGATATCCTAAGCTTGTAAACCATGTAGAGTCAATGGGAAAACAAAACAAAACTAAACTAAAGTGTTCTGCTTTATGAGGATTCAGTGATACAAAGAGGTTTTTAAAGATAACATTTTCTACTTCATAATCTTTTAAAAAGCAAGTATTTCTAGGAGCAAGTATATCCCTAGGAGTACATAGAATGAGTATCCAGAGCCACTTGCCTGGCCTTGAAGAGGAGTGGGCTCATTGCCAGCGCCGGACCG
The DNA here is from genome assembly GCF_000703405.1 of Apaloderma vittatum. NCBI lineage: Eukaryota > Metazoa > Chordata > Aves > Trogoniformes > Trogonidae > Apaloderma > Apaloderma vittatum. The sequence continues at coordinate 31,470 of NW_009728840.1, forward strand.
GCAGTCACCAAAGATGCTCCTGGTACCCCCTGGGGATGCAGCAAGAGGAACTCCAGGGGTTTCATTCTGGACATATTATTTTATCTTTGTTCCTAAGATGCAAGTTATACGCCTTGCTGTGCTGGCAATGAGATGCATGTGAGGCACGGTCAGGAGAGAGGGAGGCTAATGGTCCTCTTCACCTTAAAGGACATAAATTTGGGAAGCAATAGGAAGTAGCAAGAGATGTAGATAGCACACACAGTAGGAATTTTTTTTTTTTCCTTTTCTCAGAGGTAACTCAGTTCAACAGGACCTTTTTGACTTAAGCCACAAGCACTGCTTCAGCTCCGTGTCTGAGAGGGAGAAATGCATTTTGATGTCTATCCAACATTAAAAAACATCTCCAGTGGTGGACAAATTCATAATGCATTAGGGCTAAAGCCTCTTTCTTTAGCCCTCCAAAGTGTCACGGATGCCTAGTTTAGTCTTGCAGCTTCCTTGTGGCAAGAGATCAACTTTCCATTATTCAGATATTCCCAGTTGTGCCCTCTCCTCTCCCACTAACAGATCAGCACAGACTCTTGTATTTGAGACAGTTAAGGTGAGGTGCTCTGCAGCTCACATCTGACAGTAAAAGCAGTTTACAGTGTTCCTTGTTCTAAACTAGAAAATCTGATCAAGAGCTCTGTGAGCTCATACTGCTGTTTATCAGGCTTCTGTACACCAAGGAGGATAACTGAGGGGGTTTTTTTCAGCTTCTTGTGACCTAAAGGAGTTGTAAGACTGCTTTGTATTTATGATAGTGTACAAAAAGACACAGAGAAATCAAATCTCACCTTGCAACTTTACCTTAATGTTAGAAGAATAGAATCTATGATTCTATGGTTCTGTTCTTCTGGGAGATGTTACAGTTTTTGTACAGTTAAAACCTACAACTTGCTAAAATTGCTGCCATTGTTATATGCTACTCTGACAAAAAATACATCTACACTTACCAAAACTGTGCTGTGAGGCCAATGGGTGTGAAACACTGAAACTCTGGCTCTACATTACTTTCTTGGTTTGTCCTGGAGAAGATGAAGGAAGCATTTATATTAGCAGCTGAAATCTCACTAAGGTGTGTTGAAGCTGAGAATCAATTTCATGTTAATGAACTGTGGTAATTAAGCTTTGAGTTGTAGTTCAATTTTTGGAAGCAAAGACTCAAAACAATAAATATTTATGACTAGGATTAAAAGATATAATGAATGGACGAACACCTTGGAACAGCTTCTGAAGTTAGTTTTGTTCACTTTACTTACTACTAATGAGGTCGAAAATGATTCCTATGCTAAGAAGAACGAGACGAGTGACTTGCTTGAGAAGTTTCCAAAAACATTGGTATCTTTTCCTAAAATAACCTACAGTGATATAAAAAAAAATCTCTTACCTCTCAAAAAGAAACATATCAAAAGTGCACATTTCAGCATGCTTCTTCCCTAAAGATTTCTCAATCTAGGAAAAAAAAAAAAAAGGTGTTTTTCCCAACTACCTTCAAAAGTTTGCAAGTCTGCCAGGTGGTTTGCATCTGACAGTCAAATACTACTGATGAGAATCATCAGTTCCTTCAAGGACTTGCAACTGCATCCAATTTGTATCACAAGTGACTGTAAAAGGAGGTGACTGCAGCCATTATTTTGTTCGATTTAGTCAAAACATCCCCAGAAGAGGCAGGAGGGCATGCTGGGAATTGTTTGATGAGCCTGCTGGGAGAATAATTACATGGCCAGCAGTTTGTTCACTTCATCTTTTGCAGCACTTCCTTTGCAGTTTTTGTGTGGTTCGAGCACTTGGCTTTTTGAATTAAACAATCTTTACTGCCATTGTCTCTTGAGATAATTCGCAGATTATGCGGTCTCAGATGTGCATTCCAGGGCTGCTTCTATATTACAGGAGGTATTATAAAATTAAAATACTCTCTTCAATATTCTCATTCTTACTTGAGATGACATTTTCTGCACCATTGCTGTGATTGAATTACAGAGTTGCCTGTTCAGATTGCAGTACTTACATAGACCTTAGGCCCATTTGTGTTTTAATCCTGCTGCTTTGAGCAGGATGAATGTCGACATTTGCAACCTCAATACTTTTTTTTTGGTTAAAATTGCAAGTATAAACTTTGCTTTTTTTCTTTTCTTTAATGTATCAAGTTACAGCTTAAAGTTTTAAAGAGCAACTTAGGTACCAGAGAACCAAAAATCTGTTAGAATTTTAGTTTGACTCAGAGGCTTTTTAAAAAATAAATGGATATGAGACCCTGGAAGACAGTACGTGAAAGTATTACCAAAATGTTAATTCTGAGTTGACAAGAAAATCCAAAGCTGTGAAAGGAATCAAATGAAAAACTAGAAGCTGTGCTTATTCAACTGACTACAAGGGCTCCATGGTAGCTGTGGGTGCCTTTTACAAGGCAGGTAGGCAATTAAAAAAATGTTGGTAAAGCAAACGCAATCCAGCAAACTGTCCTGCCCAGAGCAGCCTGGCTGGTCCTCTCTAGACCAGTTCTCAGCTGCTCTTCCTCACAAAATAGAGCAGCCTACATATACCCTAAGCCAGCCCTGGTCTCTGGTTTTCTCTGGTGGGTGTAGCACATGTGCTTTTCAGCTCTCCAGTATGAATACATATGTGTCTTTTGCTTTAAACACATCAAGATGAATATAAAGGAAGGAGGAGAAAAGGAAGTAAAGGAGATAAAAATTACCATATCAGAGCCTTTTGCTGCTGGATATACGGATAAAAATATATTGCTTGTGACTCCAGTGAAAGGAGAGTCTGCCTAGAGAGTTTACTAGAATCTACCGTGGTGCACTCAGGGACTTCAGAAGACTAACTTTATTGGAATGGAGCTGAAAAAAATAGATTACTGACCCCCCAGTTTCCTTGCTATGGAAAGATTATTAGCATTCTCACAAAGAAGGTTTTATAGAAACAAGTAATATATCTTTACAGCAGAAGTCCCTTTGATGTGAATCCTGCACAAAGCACAAAAAATGTAAAAGGGCCGGTGGGATCCTATTTTCTCTCCTGCATGCACTTCCCAATTCCTCTCTTTGCTAATGGGTCACTTGGGATGTGTCTTCTTTCCAGTAGCTGAACTGGGGCATCTTAGAAGGACAGCAGGGATACAAGGATTTCCTAAAAGACACGCTGGTCCTGCCACCAGTTTCCTGAAGGGGGAAATATTTCTGTTTCCTTCTTCCATCTTTTCTATTCCTGCACCGTGCCTGCTTCACCTTGCAGCTGCTAGAACAGCAGAAGTGTAACATGACTTGTCCAGCCAGAATCACCTTCAGCAATCTGCTCCTGACCAAAGTTAGTACTGGGGAAAAATACTCAAGAAATTGCCTTAAGGGTCACGAAGAAATGACAGGTATAAACAGTGAAAGTTTCTCTTCTTTGTTCCCTTTGTTAGAAAGTGGGTATAATTCTGAGGCATGAAAATTTTGTATCGCTTTGAAGTGTTTGGTAAATTGAGGTAATCCGTATCTCTGTGAATACTGAATATCTGTCAGAGGTCAATTATGTGCTTTGTGTTCCTTATAAGATTATTTTCTCTTATATTTTTAACTGCTTATCTTCTGAGCTCCCTTTTATTTTCCATTGAAAAGCCACTCTAGCTCAGAACTACGTTATTTAAAACTAAATTTAATGATCATTTCATCTAACTACTTTTATGTTGAAGCAAGGCTGACTGATCTTCAATTTACGGTGATCTTAATTAAAAAAAACCACCCAAAGCACAACAAAAAAACCCATCTAAATGCTTTTGTAAATAAAAGCTAGCTGTAGCAGGATTGCAAATAAAGTGGGAGGGGTTTCTGTCTTTGTTTTTTCAAGGAGGAGAGGTTAGCAAGTTGAACGTTTCATCCTTAACTTTTCTCAGAATTCTATTACTCATCACTGTCCTATTTACCAGGTTCTTTTAGAATATTGTGCTGATACACCACCAGCTAACAGTTCTATTGCCTGAAGAAACTCTGTATGCAAAAATGCGTCTTGAAGTCAATGTTATATTACTTGCTGTTGGATTTTTCACTTCTTTTTAAAGCACAGTTATGAGTTATGCCCACTTCTTTTATATACAGTTCACTATTGTCACTATTTGACAATAACAAATGATAAAATTAGTTCTGACAGAAGGACCATATCACACAGAAACTGGCTAAATACCTTGTCAGCTCTTCATATAAGCAGTTTTGCAAAATTCTACAAGACTTGCCTTGAGAACTGTCGTAGTGATGCTGCTTCCCCTGAACTTTCCTCCCTTTTACAATCTTTTGTTATTACTGCACTTTGGCATTTTTAGATTATTTAGATATCACTCCGAAATACAACCTTCGGGCTTCAGAATTAAATTTAGTTTTGAGAAATGGTTAAAATTTACATTCATACAATGCTTTTCTTGAGTTTTCTCTAGACTCAGTAATGTATTTTTCCAATCTTTATAGCCATGAAAGTCAGAAATCAAGAGAAAACATGCTGGGACTTCACTGAGAGCAGAATGTTTTGAAGATCCAGATCAGGTATTTCAACAAGTGAGTCTTGGAGTTTAGCAGCAGCTCCAACAGGTCTGTAGTGTGGTGTGTCCTCTTTGTATTGCTCATAGCTTGCCTGTATGTCAGTGGATGTTTGCATGTCTATGCTTTCTTAAGTCAAAAGGCTCTTGCAGTCTATCCTGACTCATTATTTCACAAATCTCTCTACAGCTAGCTGCATTTGCAGTGTTCTTTTATGCTTTAATGATTTAGAAAGCCCAATGCCAAAATACTTAGTGGCAGAAAGACTAGGGAGAAAGAACAAAGCAGCAGCATTTGGGGCACCATGAGCCCACGATAATTGTTCAAAATTTTGCTTTTCTACTTATCTCTGTCCTGCTGTTCAGTGAAAAGCAGGTCTTGGCTCAAACTTTAAGGAATCCTCTTTCATATCAGGGAGAGACTGTATTTGTTCTTTGTCTTCTTTCCACGTTTTTAGAAAGTCAAGAGTAATAAAAGAATGTTACATATAAATTCCCTAATGGTACAAAAGAGACGTTTGAGCTAAGAGCACTGGAATAATAACTGTGCTCTGTGCCAGTAGCACTTTGGAGGTCAATTGGGACCTATTTTGTAAGCAATAAAGTTGTATACTAGCTGGAGTCATTTAAATACCCAAATCGACCAACGGAACAAACTAACTCACCTTATTTGTCAAGCTAGCTTTTTGCCTTTGTTAACAGTGTTGCAGGAATGACCATAAAATACTCTCATTGACTTTATCTTTTGGTCTGTTACCTAGAAAAATGACAAAAGCCATGCAGCTCTGCAGGAAAACATGCATAGGAACCTTAAGGATTATTTAAGGTTGAAATTTTAAGCTTATTTATGGTTTATTTTAAGAAAAACAAAAAGTTGATTTTTTTTTTTTTCCCCAGAAAAAAACCCCAGCTTCTGACTAAATAAGTAAGAGAAAGTAGCACTATAATTCATTGGGGTAAAACTTTCACAGCTCCTCCTTGATTTTTTTCTTGCCTATTCTCAGATCTACACTGAAGTTAGAGGTGTGCAAGAAGTTTGTCTTCCAAAGGTGTTCCAAGAAGTCTGAGGACATGAACAGCGGGTTATTTGTCCTGGCATGCAGTAACACAGAAAGAATTTGGTAACAAAATCTAGCTGCAAAAGTTAACTTCCTCAAGAAAAAATACCTCATTATCATCATGGTCTAGCAGTGATATCACAGACGGTGACAGCTAGACCTCATCAGCCTTGCAAATTTTCAGCTGCACGGTGCTCAGTGAAGCAAACAGGACAGGAAGGCAAAGAAAAAGTGGCACAGCCGCTGATGACGGATTTTACCATTCCCAGCTCAAACGAGATCTTCTCAGATGCGTGAGGGTAGGGTGCACAGCAGCTCACTTGCTCTGCACAGCTGACACCAGACCTGCTTCCACAGCCTGATGCCACAGATGCTCCCAAAGTTCTTTTTGGGCCATGCTTCGTAAAACAGTCTTGAATCTTTAAATATTTGGCTCTGCAGCCTTTACTCTCCCTCCCGAGAGGGAGGTGACCCTTCGCTGGCAGATGCATTCTCATCAGCAATGCTGGAAGTGGAGCCCAGACAAGATGCAGGTACATTGGGAGGCAACATGAGCTGAAGGGGGGAGCTCTGAGCAGGGTCTGTGTGGTACCCCACGCTCCCCCAGGAGAGTGCCTACAGGCATCAGAAGGCAAAGCTGGCGTGGAGAAGTAGGATTTTCCTCAGGGACTTTCAGGGACGTGCCTTCATCCGTTCTCCAGGGGGAAAAGGTACAAGTATCTTTCCTTTACAAACTGAGCAGCAAACAAATCTTTATCAGCTGGGGGTGGAGAATCACAAACAGCGCAGCATTCCAATCAGTGCTGGGTGAGTTAATGCCCTCAGGACCACAGACACCTGTGTTTAATTTTCCTTTCTCTGCTATGGAGGGACTCGAGCCCACATGCTCTCCTCTGTTACCCCTTGCAGGCAAGCGTCTCCACTGGAAAACAAGAAACAGAAAACAGTGTCCAGAGCAGAGAAATCAAGGAAAGGAAAATTACTTTCTTGCCTAGGGATGGGGAGATACTAAACTAAGACTAGTTTTAACTAATGCAAAAACAGAGCAAGGAAAAGGATCCATAGGTCCCCAGAAATCACCCTCCAGCAGACCAAGGAATGACACTGCCTTTGTTTTTCTTTCTGACCCGCTGGACAACGTTATGAGGATGGTGTGCATAACACATGCTTCCCATGCAGTGTTTCTCACACTTTTAGATCTGTAGGGTGATTGTATTCATTAGCATTCAATTATCCTAAAAAGAAAAGAAGAAAATGTTGCTATAGGAAAATACCCCTTACCCACAGGAAGGACTGGGTAGCACTAAATCAAACTCACGGCATACTAGGCAACATTTCACTTGATAGGCAGCCTTTTAATTTTTTTACTTTGGAGTTTTTTAAGTTCTCAAGTTTTTTTTTTTCCTGGTGACCAAGGAAAAAAAACCCCTTATGATCGAAGCATTATTCCTCCTTGTTTCAGAATTAATTCCCAAGTCTCTGTGAAACCTTCCAAAAATTGTCCTAATATGGTGAGTTATGCCAGAAAGCTTTTTAGATTCTTACAAGATTTATATAAAAGATTTAGATTCTTATATGATTAAACAAAGAAACACAACTTCATTAAAAAGTATTAATAATGAAATTCCATTATGGAAATTAATTCACATAGGCAGAAAAATCAGATTTTATTGCCATCTAACAAGGATTTGCAGAGGCAAACATTTGTCTTCATTCAGCATTATAAAAGATCAAATTTTCTTCCTTGCAAACGTAGTTTTGAAAACAATGCTTTAGAAACCCCTATCTTGCCCAGGATAAAGCAATACACTGCAATACATTCAAGGGATGAAACAGCATCCATGTGGCACAGGGAAATGTGTTTAATAAAAGGTCGAATCAAAAGGAATGGGGCAGAAATATTTCCCACTTGCCAGCAGGAAGTAAGCTTAGTTATTCCATGACACTGCTTATCTCATCAGCGGTAACAAACTCCAGGACAATTCAGTTGCAGGCAAGTGGAGATTCTTTCTTCCAAACAGAAAATTCAGATAGGAATAATATATATATACATGAATGCAGGGAAAAATTAAGTCTAATATCTCTACATCTAACAACAAAGATAATTACTATTTGCTTTGAAATGTTACAAATGCAGATGAAGTGAAATAACTAAAAAGTATTAGCAGTTTTATTCTCAGATCATAACCTTGCCAAAAATCCTGCATCAGAGACTGAACTATAAATCCATGTTCTCTAGGCTGATATCCACTGGGATGTGACTGTATGTAAACTTAAATTTGTGAGCATGGGACCATGGTCAAGTTCTGCCATTCAGGTGTAGCCTAGTTCTGTAACAGTCTTCTGTGAATGACAGGCACACAGAAGATGTGAAAAAGGTGGTTTCAGGTGAAGTGAACTGTGAAATAAGCTTTACAAGAAGCAATGTGTGCTTCCGGAGAGTTTATTTTCAGAGTCAGTTTCAGCATGCACAAGCTTACACACTTAAGTGCCTGTTTATACAGATGTTTATTCTGGTGTATTACCATTTTGGAGACTTAATCATGGTGTCAAAATCAGAGGCTGGGCTCCCAGTAGGGAGGAAAAGTCTCCTCTGGAAGGCAATTCAGAAGAGGAGTTTAACCTGGGTGGGTTTATTCTTCTTTACAAAAGAGTCTCTCTCTGTTAATTAAGCACGAGAGCTTTGCTCACGAAGAAATGAAAATACCCTCTGACACACTTATTTACTGTATCTCAGCATTCATTATCGCCAAGTCACCTTGTACCGATTACTGCCTAGCCCAAGACCTTAAAAATTTTACATTTATACACACACACTATAGCTATAATAGACCACAAAGAGTAGATATGCAGCAAGAGAATTTTATACTTCACATTGCAGCTAAAAACACAATCACCAAATGGCTTCTCTATTCTTCAGTTTTGCCATTCTTCTCCACAGGACTTCCTAAGTACTCAGGATTGTATTACCTTCTTGCCTTTACATTAAATAGTAACATGCCCAGATACCATTTAACAGACAATACCACTGGTTCAACGACTTTGACTCCTGATAGGATCTACCTTTTTTTTTTTGTGGCCGTTTGCCTGCGTAATTTGGAAATACATGTCCAAGAAATATTTGTAAATGAACAAAAGAAATGATGCTTTCAAATGGAAGAGGCTCTTCTGCAATGGAAACTAACCTGCAGTAGTTGCTCAGAGAAAATATAGGCACTGGTACAAAGCCCTACATCCAGCAGATTGGAAGAATTTGTAGTGTAAGTAGAGATTTTAAGCCCTTATATCTCCTATAGAATTGCACCACTTAAAGAAGATAAGAAAGATGTATATTTTTTTCTGATGCAGAAAAAAAAAAAGTCAGGTACTGAGGTGCAATATAAAAGCAATGGAAACCAATTTTAAGACTTTTAAAGGACCAGTGCTCTTTTTCACCCCCCCAGCTTTCCAGAAAAGAACACATTCTAATTTCCTCCCATCCCCAAAATTAATTTCCATGTCTGTGATACACAAATCAAGATAACATCATAACTATGAGGCAAACAAACATTCTCTTCTCATAATGAAAAATTCTAATAGCTTGAGACTTTTAATTAGAGCACTGAATCAGCTGCAGTACCAACCTCCTTCTACCAGTGGACAGCTGATAGAGTGACCATCCTGGCCTTTTCAGCATTTGTTAAATCACAGGTAAAGGAGTTTTCACAATTGTTACTGAAATTTGATCTATTTAAGGAAAGCAATGCTGAATTCTTTCCCCCTCTTTTATAGGATAAGTTTTATAGGTAATTAAAAAACAAGAGGTGCAGCCGCTCCGTCAGCAAAAGCACTGCAGGCATGATGACACATGGGAGATCTTCTCTCACCCAGTACACAATGTGAATATCAATGGCTGCTATGCGCCTAAGGAAAGATTATGCTCAGATGTTTCCTATTTAATCCCTACCAAACCCAAATCTATCTAACAAAGATAAAAAATACTATTACTACTTATTTACTTGATTGCTTATCCCTTTGCTGGTCAACTAGACAGAAAGCACGAAACTCTGGCATGTCGCACCAGGATTTCTCAATTGGCATTGCCGACTACGAGGCAGCACGACTTGTTTCTCCTGTCTCTGCCTGAGAAACCTGAAGCACATTCTCACAAAGCAAAGCAAATCCTTCAGCAGCCTCTAAAAAGTTTTAAATTGCTGAAATTATTGTCTTGTGATAGATTCTGAGAAGCTGAGGAACAAAAAGGTGGAGACAGTGAGAATCCACTTTACTTCCTCTAGATTTTTCTTCTGAGAAGGCTCAGTATGAAGACAGCAACTTGTTATAGACTGAAGCAGGTTTTCATGAGGATGGTGATTCGTAGCACAGGTTTTGTTATAAATAGTTTAAAATTTAATATGAAACATGAGAATTCCAGAAATATGGATTTGACTTAACATAAAGAAGCAAAGGAAAAATGGCTTGAATTCACACTTACAGAAGAGTAGACTTCATACATGTACGTTCGCTACTTTTAATTTGCCCTCTATTAGTGGAAATATGCATTACTGGCAATGCATTACACTGTGGAGAAAAGCTGAAGAGGTGCCTACATCCTGGAACTACAAAATTTCCAAACAGTCATGCTCACAACACTCAAAACAACTCCAGCAAAATCCCAAGACAAACCAAAAAAATAAGAACTACAAAATTTCCAAACAGTCATGCTTACAACACTCAAAACAACCCCAGCAAAATCCCAAGACAAACCAAAAAAATACCCAAGTACCACACCCCAGGACAGCATTAAAGCTACAGCCTAGAAAGGCAGTCTTAATTTTGCTCTGTGGCTTGTTTTACACTATCTCTGCACACTGCTTGTTAAGGTATCACCCCAGTTTTGTTTTTCTGTAATTGGAAATTAAGCATCCCATCTTTAGATTATTGGATCTAAAGGCAAATCATAAGTCATTGTTCTGGTATTTCTCAGTCCCCACCTCCATCACCATGAACCTCTGTCCCACTGCAATACAATTTGACAGAGGTGGAAACGTCTCTTGTATGTTACCTTTCAGCATGCTTTATGAAACTAGGTAGTCAGGAAAAAAAAAAGAGGAACACTATCTGTGCCCCAGTAAAGCCACTAGGGAAATTATATGCTAACTGCCCCTCGGGACAGTATTCCACAAAAAATTGTGCTCCAGGAACTCCATTAATGAATTTGGTAATAAGAGTTGGTCTTTATGAAAGTAGGTAGTCAGGAAAAAAAAAGGAGGAACCCAGTTAAGCCTTCCTTAGACACTAGGGAAATTATATGCTAACTGCCACTGGGGACAGTATTCCACAAAAAATTGTGCTCCAGGAACTCCATTAATGAATTTGGTAATAAGAGTTGGTCACAGATCAAAGCTGTACTCTGCTGTGTTTAGTATATAGATAATCTCTCCTTCACACTTTTCATAAAACACAGATCAACAGATTGTGGGAACAAGAGACAGCAGAGATGAGTAAGGTAGGCAATACTGTGGTACGTGGCCTGCTATCAGCACTTTTACAGGCATCACCACAAAAGAAAATTTTAAAGGAGGATAAAAATGTTTTATTCTCCTTTGTAGGTGGAAAAAGCACAATCACTTTGTGTAGTGAAGTAGAGCTAAAAAGATGGGACATGGATGCATTTCCTTTTGTTTGAAACCTCACCAAATCAGCCATCACAAACAGGGACTCATTTAGCTAATATCTATAGTGTTGCCTTAAGAAGCTGGCCAAGGGGATACCATCAAAGAAGACTGGACATTACTAAGAAAAAAGAAAGGGCAGTTGTGGGGTGCGTAGACGATCATAAGGAAACTAGTTGTACTGGAGAAAAACACTGCAAAACTTGAAAAGAAAGGAAAGAAACTACATGCAGGGATCAGGAGATCAAATACTTTCCTCACTTTCATTTAAATGTACTGAATTCCCTACAAGTGGATGAAAAATTTATGCAGGGGAGTATATACACATAATCTGGAGTGATTTTTGGCCAGTTTCTCTGGATTTGTACCACTCTTTTGCTAATTATAGAATAATTAATTTCTGTACCTCTCCTGAAGACTGTGCATCTGTCCGAGCTGTGCCCATGAAGATGTGACCTTTAGAGTCGTGACGTGTCAGGACAGCATCTTGGGAACCAGCAGGAGGGAGAGGAGCTGAGGTTCCATGTCCCTGTTTCCTGTGGACAGAGAATTTGTAAGCAAAGGAGAATGGCTGGAGGTCCCTAAGCAGCTGGGTCCTACTGCCAGAGCACAGCAAGGAATGGAAGCAAGTGGTGCCACCACGATGTCCTGGAACCCTGCATGATCCAACACACCCTCTCAGGGGACAGACAAACTGTTTTCTTTATGGGCACAGCAAGCATGATGCCTGTTAGCGAGCCGTTCCCGTGACTAATCAAACCTACCAGTATATTTTTTCCACCTGCTTTTTTGTCATTAAGGTGGATGATGTTAATCATTAACTTTACGTACAAATTGAGTTTAGCAGGAAATATAAGATTGTGTCAAATATCTTAGTGTGTTTAAAAGAAATAAACCTAGAAGATTAATCTTATGTACTTGAGGAGTTATAAAACATCGCCTCTGTAGCTTTTGCTTCTTTTTAGCTGCAAACCAGATTAACACGTTATTTTCCATCAACAAGCCTGAATTAACTGAGGGCATAACTGCTTGAATACTGTGAGGAAATACAAGGACAGGCTGTTATCAAACTGTGTAGCTTTGTCTCTTTGGCAGCAGCCTGTGCTTGTGTCAGTACAAACTGAGTGTAGAATCACAGCCTCAGCTTTATTCGCCTTCCCCAGACTTGTATTGTCTCACGAAGACAACAGAAACTCCAGGCCATGGCTGGAAGGCATGCCCTTACATAAGTTACCCTCACTTCCCCAGCCCCATCTGCCAGTCCTATTGAATATTTTTATGAATAGCATCATAACATTGTAATTTGGATCCTCAGTTTCAGTCCTTATTACAAGAGGAGGAGCAAGGCTGTCTTGTTCTCGTGCCTTCCCCAAATTACTCCCTTTCCCCCTATAGTCACTGAACTTCCACATCTATGCTCTTCACCAAAAAAACCATCAGCACAATCTTCATAATATCCTTTCTGTTTGAGGAAAAAAAAGAAAAGCAACATAAAATATTTCTTTGTGTTCATTCCTGGCCCGAATTTGACTTCTGTTTTCATCTTATTGAGGAAGCAAACTGTTAAACTGAACAAAAGCTGAAGACATTATCCTTTTCCTCCATAGGGCACCTTGGGTGTTGAGTCACCACAGCACTGATGTCCTTCTGGTGACAAAACTTGCTCCTGGTGCTCATAGTTCCTTTGGCTAATCACCTCCCTCCGATGTGTTCTATCCCCTCCCTTGGGCTTTCAAACCAGAGGGCTCCTTTCTTTCATTGGAGGTTACGTATAAGGATGAAACCAACACAACTACAATTTATACTAAATAAAAGATTGTAAAAACTACACTTAGAAAATCTTCAATAACATCTGCGATATCAGAAAATATCTCTTCTGTACGCCATGGTTAAATAGAGATTCTATATTGGAGAGTTTAAGCAATTTCTCATAGTTTCAGACAGAATTACTTTTTTTCCCCAGCAAATCTGTATATCAGCTGTAGGAACATAATAGACTGTTTTTTTATTTTTATTTCATTTTTCAAAAGTATGTCCCTTACCAAAACTATCATTATGGCTCACAACAGACATTTGTATTTGCTCATGTTATGCCAATCTTTAGGATTGGTATTATAACAGTTTTTACTTCTATTCAGATCAGGCTCACTGACATGAAAGGAAGTATTTCTTTGAACATTAGTGGGACCTAGATCAGGGTTAATTAAAAATCCTTACACTTGTGTGCGAGATTTCACTTTTAGGAGTGAAATACACAAGAGGATAAAAATTGAGAAACACAGTTTGTTTAGTCTATAAAGTTTTAGGTTCCTGAATAAATGTCTTCTCACCAGATTTCATTTTATATGACTTAAGCCAGAAGTACAGAAAAATACTGTGCAAGACAGGAGGACTTTTATGCTGACATAATGGTTACATCGGGAATAATGAGTGAAACAGAAGCTGCAAAAGCTTGCAGATTCTAGTAAAGGAACTAATTTCAACAATAAGAGGAACCAAAACAAAAGGAACTGAAATAATTAGATCAGCTTAAATGTAACCATTTCTAAATAATGACACACATCGAAACATTCAGTAATTTTGTAAGAGGAATAACCTGTAAGAGGCAAAAAGCAGTGTTTTCTTTGATGCACATATCTGGCAAGAGAAGAAGCAACCAGTTTGACACAAATCATGTTCTTCCTTCCTGCATACTGCCTTAAAAATCCAGCCTCTCTTCCTCTGGGAAAGCTCTGTTTCAGGTTTTCATTGTCTCACGAGTCCACAACTGAAACTTCCTCTTCCTGGTTTCAAAAAATCTACTTTCTCTTCCTGCAAAACCACTTAGCACATTGCAGTAAAAATTGTCTTGCTAGAATACCATCTCTACTGTATTTTCACATACTCTGCATCCCTCATCTACCTCTTTCTCCTCCTAAAGCATCAAACAAGCTCTGTACCTTGCTATTTCTCACTTCTCCCAAAGCACACACTGGTCAGGACTTGATTGCAGATGACCAAGAAGATAAGACATGGCTCTCCAGCTGCTGGTGCTCTCTGGTAATGCTCCTTCATGTTTTATCACCTTCCTTTTGCAAACAAAATGCTTCCTTTAAAGAAAAATTTACAAAGCCATTTCAAATCTCTGCTTAAGGCTTACTGATGCCTTCCTATGGCCATAACAACTGACAGTCACTCACTGCCCCTATGCTGTGATCACTCTCTTTATACCTACCCCAAACTCTGAAGCTCAGCTGGACTCTACCTTCCATTTTGCATCTGCTCTTTTTCTTATGACATACTCTTGTAACAAGATCTGCAAGGTGAGGTCTAGGCTTTGTTTCCTACAGTGTGTGACTGCTTTAGAAACATTTCATCACAAGAGGAAAGCTTAAGCCTTTCAAAGAGGTATGTGCACAAGATCTCTTCTCATGTAGAGCCTGGGACATAGGAGGCTGAAAACCAGCTTCCTCATGTGCCCCAGAGAGTCACTCGAGCAGTCACCTGCTGGTACCCTTTTGGAAATAAATTCCCTAAAAGGACCAGGGACAAAAGGTGGCAGAGCTACATTACAATCCACTTCATCAGAAGTGACAGAACCAGGGGGAATGGTTGCAAGTTGCAACAGGGCAAGTTTAGGCTGGACATTAGGAAGAAATTCTTCACAGAAAGAGTGGTCAGACACTGGAACAGACTGCCTAGGGAGGTGGTTGAGTCGTCATCCCTGGATGTGTTCAAGTGTCGCTTAGATGTGGTGTTGGGTGATATGGTTTAGGGGTGAACTTGAAGCGTAGGGTCAATGGTTGGACTCGATAAGCCCAAGGGTCTTTTCCAACCTGAATTGTTCTATGATCAGGCTGACATGCCTAAGGTTTGGTTTCCTCCAACTGCCTTCAGTCATTAGCCGTGGAAGCACTGCTGAAGCACCGCAGGGCTCATCACAGTGATCATTTACTCACTGTACGTTTTTATTCATGAAGAGTTGTCATGGGGCAACCACTTGAAAAACAAATAGTTGTGTAGCAGTACACCGAATAGAATCTGTGCACCTGGCTTTCTTCCCAGAGCCAAACTGCAGTCACCAATCTTGTCACCAAGGAAGATGGCCGCGCTGTGGAGCGTGACAGGAGGAACAAAGAATGACTTTGTGGGATATGGAGGACCAGACTTCTGGGTAGCCTAAGCTCCTTCCTTTGCAGTTTTTTCAGTGTTTAGGGGCACACATAAAGGGCTGCCTATAGATATACAGGCAAATTTGTCACAAGGTGAAAACTCTCAAATAACGAAGGCAAATTTTCTAACAAAATTCAAGATTTCTAATTTAAGCCCTCTCATCGTTATATGTGGAAGACTCAGTGCAGCTGCACAGCAGATCACTACTCATATGTCATTCACTGACATCAGTAATTTTCAAAGAAGCAGCGCCTTGGAAAGCACTCTCTTATCCCTTAGACAGGAAATAAATACATGCAAATACTTTAACAAAATCTTTAACAAAATACTAGCAAGAGTGCATGCATGATGCTTTTGTGTCATGATCACTCTAATTCACCAAGGACTGTCTCCAGACCACGCAACACCATGAGATCATAGAGGAAAAAAAAAATCAGGTAAATGGCAAGGTCTGTAGGTGTCTATTGGAAGTAGATTTTACAATCTACTTAAATTCTGTGAGTGTGTGTGTGTGTGTGCATGTATGTGTGTGCACACATCTGTAAAGCCATATCCTGTAAAGAGGGACAGAGTTAAGCAGAGAAAAGAAAAAGGCAAAAAAAGGCAGGAGGAGTAGTGGAACAAAGCATCTCTGCTGAAATGAAAAAAAGGCTCAGAAGTAAGAAAAGAAAGGCCAGCAAGAAAGAACTTGGCCATCAAGCAGCATCAAGCAGCAAAGGCCACTTCTCAACAAGCGGTGATAAATGGGTCAATCTCCTTTCTTTCAGACTGAAAGGAACTGATGGCAGGGGGCATTGGGGAGCGGGAGATATGCCCCGTATAGATTTGGCAGAGGTCACAAGATCTCTAGTCCACAGCACTGGCACATCCAGGTCACTGCACAATGACACACTGCTGACAGTCAACAAAAAGAAAACTATTTACTTTAGAGATTAACCCTGGAAAATGGGAATGACTATCCAGGACCCAGCGGTCTACAACAAAAGCAACATCATTTCTCATTACTGGACTCTTGCACAGAGTAATTAATCTTTTCAGAAAGCTTCTGCACAGTGGACTTTTAGATTCATCTCCCCTTGCCACCGCTGAACAATCTTTCACTGGGCAAGCAGCCCAAGTCATCTCAGAAACCAGGGGCTGCTCAAGATCAGTGAGAGGAGCAGAAGCAAGACCTTGCAGTGCCGAATCCTGCCTGATCTTAGAGGAGCTGTTTTATTTAGAATGATTCCCGCTTCATTTTCTGAGGCTTAAATTATCATAGTGCATTTCTTGCTTACGAACACTTTAACACTGGCATTATATTGCGGTCTTAAAAATTGGAATGTCATTCCAGGAAAACCTATAGCCACCCATGAAAGAACAATATAAACTACGACAAATAAACAAGTCAACATGAAAAACTTCTTGGGAGTAATAGGATGGTACCTGTAAATAATACAAATACAGGTTTAATGGAAAACAGTCACAGAGATGGCTGAAACTATCTATGAGAAAGCTGATAAGTGAAAAAAATGTGAGGCTGTATGTGTAAATACTGAGGAAGAACAAAGACCTTATAATGTGATATGCTCAGAAAACATGGATACTAAGCACATCGCTGTAGTAGTGAATGTGGTAACATCTATATTAAACCATCATGAGTTTTCCTCTTTCCAAAACATCTCTCCACTAGTTAGCATTTCCCAAAAATCTATTGCTTTCAATGATATAAATATTAATCAAAATACAACACTATGGTACTTCATGAAATTGACAAAAATGACACAAATAGGTAGCATTTGGAGAAGGATTTCATTATGAAAAGCTCCTTTCCCACATGTTTTTTCCATGCAGTTTTACCTTTCATGATTAGTTAGAGCTTCTGAAGATCCCTCTTTCTCTTGCTGGCAAAATAAACAATGAAATATTGCTTGTAGGCTTTATCAAAGGACATTTCCAATATTTTTTTTAGAGCAAAGTGCAATCTTCTCTTTATGCACTTAAAAGCCCCATGGCTGAGAAGATATAGACAAACACCTGAGGCCTGGTCAAAGCAATCACTTACATTTTTAGAAGGGGTCATGATTACAATGCTCTAAGATTAGCAACCAGTGCAGAAAACATCTACACATGCTTTGTACTGCAGTCCGAAGGGCAACTAACGGCAACCAGCCAGCTCAGGCTGAGCTGCCTGAGGCACAGGTTGAGACCCACAACCAGGGCAGGTTGAAGGGCTCGGTTCCCAGACAAGTTTTATGTGTTGGGCTCTTCTCAGCAAGTAGATTTTCTCCTCTGCTCTGTTTCATGGAGATTAGAGTCTGTAGCTGTGCTGCTAAGTATTCCTCAACCAATAAAGTACTCTACATGGGGTAAAATTTGGGAGTCATTGGGATCAAGATGACTTTTTGTCATCTTCTCAGTCAGCTAGAGAAAATCTCCAGAATTCCTTCAGCTGCATGATCCAAACTGAGGACTCTAGCATCAGTGATGGTTTATCTTACTTTTATCTGGTGCCTTTGAAGGCTGCATCAACTCTGACCTTTCTTAGCATTTCTTTCTCAGGATTAGAGCTCTCTGTTTTATGGCTGGTTTTTTGAGTGTGTTTTGTTTATTTTGGTTTTTAACCAGATGAACTGGAGAGAGGGCTCCATTTTAAAATAGTGGTTTAGTGCCAAAAGATGTAGCATGTCTCTGCACTGTACCACTGTGCATTGTTTAATTCTCTGAATGGCTGAGAGGCAGACGGCAGTAAAAGAGATCAGCTGCACAAACCCAGGAGTGACACAAAGTGCTTAAGTGAAGCCTTTCTGACTGATATTTTTCTCATGCTTTCTGATTTTGCCTGTCACTCAGGACAGGCATCCTAATAGTACAGACGTGCTTTAATATGGTATAATCCATGTATGCCAAATTGTCCCCTGGAGCTATCCAGAAAATTGCTAAGTGATATGATCATTAAAAGAGAGTGACAGCCTCATACAATATGGGGAATATCAAGATCTGAGGGCTGTCTGAGAGTCCTCTCTGACCTGAAAAAGCATGAGAGCAGGTGAGCAGAGAAATGAAACTAAGGAATATCCCAGATAAGCCCCTTCCATATTTTGGTGCCTTTAGTTGAATCACTTCTACTTACTGCCTTGCCTGCAGGCCAGGCATGATAAATAAACCAAGCGGCTCCTTTATATATTCAGTGGGTGAAGCAAAGCCCAGAAACATTCTCTGGCTTAGATACTGGCAGAAGAAACCTGAGTGCTCTGAACGTGCACTGCTCTCTGCAGTTTTGAATGCAGCAAGAATGAAACACCAGCAGCAACTCTTGGAAGAATTAAACAGCCTCTTCATTTTGCTCAGGATACAGGTTTTTACTTCTTTCAGGGATTCAAGGCTTTACTGGCTGACAAAGAACTTCTGTCTTGGTCAGATTCTTTGTAACAGGTTGCATTGGTAAAACCAACACAGAAGCCCCCAGGCTTCACAGTGGACAGGGCTATTAGGGGTAAAAAACTACAGCATAAAAAAAAAAAAGTAAAAAAAACCACCAGCCCTGTCTACATTTTGAAACAGGTTCACCCTAAATAAAATAAGATCAATTGTAGCCACTGCTTAAGCAACTGTTCTTTTACTGCAAGAGAGGCTTTCAAATTCAAAGGCTATCTTTTCTGAACCTCTGAGTCATGTATCCAGCAAGCCACTGGACAGACGTCTGTTCCTTGGAGTGCCTAGAGAAAAAAACAGTACATGACTCTCTTAAAGAGATCTCAGCTGAACATGCAGCTGGGATCTAAGGCAGCTTTCCAACAGTGACCTTTGGCCGCTCCCCTTCTCCTATGGACAGTGGGACTCACCCAGCATACCTGCTCTCACTGTCCCACCACATCTGGACTGCAGGAGAGAAACCAAATTATTTATCTCAGTTTAGTAAATAGTCCAAACCTATTTGAATGCCCACAACGAACTACAAACAGGTGCACAAAGAGATAATACTTAATAATGCATAGCCTAAACTATAGAGTTTGCAAGACTAACAGAACAGCGTGGCTCCATCCTGCAAATTCAAGTATCTCTTCCCAACACATTGGTGCCCGATAAACCAAGGAGCAGGCAGAGAAGGGACAATGCCTAAATTTTCATTTTGCCATGGCACCCAAATTGCAGCTCCTGTCACTAACATCTGATAATGACCACTAGCCTGTGCAAACTGCAATTTTGAACAGACAAATCCTACTGAGTTCTGTTTTGTTCCGCATTTTTTTTTTTTTTTAAAAAAAATGTTTCCTTAGAGTACTGAGCTACTTGAAAGATTAGCCCTAGCCAAGCTGGCAGTTAATCAAAGGAAAAAAACCCACCTTTTCCTCAAAGGATACAGTTAGGGGACAAGAAAGAAGTGTTAGGACAAGAGGAAATAGCCTCAAATTGCAGTGGGGGAGGTTTAGATTGGATATTACGAAAAATTTCTTTACTGAAAGGGTTGTTAAGAATTGGCACAGGCTGCTCAGGGTAGTGGTGGAGTCCTCATCCCTGGAGGTACTTAAAAGACATGTAGCTGTTGTGCTCAGGGCCATGGTTTAGTGCTGGACTTGGTATCACTAGGTTAACAGTTGATGATCTTGAAGGTCTCTTCCAACCTAAATGATTCTGTGACATTTACTTGGGGAAACTACAGTTTTTGTTTTGTAACAGATCTGGCAGCATGCAGTAAGTCAAAATGGAACTCTGCAATGTGGGGATGAGAAATGGGGACGCCTACGTAATGTTACCTCCACTGTCTTGTCTTGAGACACTCTTCACGCTACACTACACACCTATGGACAGCGTAAGAATCTCAACTTTGGTGTGCTCCTCACATATTCTCAAGTGCTGCGGGGGCAAAACTCAACAATAGGGGAACATTCTCATGACTTGAAGGAGACTCCTGGTCTTGAAACACTGGAAACAGTTAAAGCAGCCACAGCAACAGTGAGAAACATGTGAGAACCATTTCCCACAGAGGCCAGCGACAAGCCTGCTGGCTAAGGCTGAAGAAGATGCTGATTTCTGTGGCCTCCAAGGTTTTGGTGGTTCTCCAGCTTCCCTATGTGACATTAGCCATAGTTTAGGCAGATTGAACAGCAACAGCCACAGCGTGAGCTCTGCCAAAAGCTCAAGAGCACTACTATTACGCATTTGTCTGAGCAGGTCCACAGCCAGTTATGCCAAGGCTGCATGCTATCACCCAGCAGTACTAATTAGATCTAGTATTTTCGGCAGATTGGCCAGAGTACACACCACAGCGCACTTTCTATGCTGATTTGGTGAGAATAAGCAGTGCTTGATCTGACATATGGCATGCTAGTACAACGTTAAGCTGTTGAACCTACTGCTTTTAAACAAATCTGAATCGGCAGGTGAGTTTACACGGGATCACTGCTGTGAATGTGTTGAATTTACTATATAATCAATAGATGGCCTCAGCTGAACTCTTTAAAACGAATCTGCTCAATGTACTGCATGCCACCTGGCACACTGCTGCTAACCACATCAGTTGAGAAGCATGTTTTAATGATAGCTGGAATTCCCCTAGCCTCTCTCCCTCTTGCTTCAGGAGCACACAGAATCCCAGTAGGATGAAAAAAGGAAGAGTATATGGCTAAATTCATTACTGACATTCTTACAGTGCTTATCTTCTGTCCCTGTGCTTGTTTAAACTCAATTTGTGGTGCACCTTCTCTTTTTCCCAGAAAAGGACTGTTGAGGAACATGTACACAGGCTACAGCTAAAAGAGATCCGCTGGAGAAGAGCGACACAAACTGAGGATACACACGTCAATGGCCAGGAAGTGTTCTATGGAAACATCATGCCTCATGGGCATATAAATATGCTGCTGAGAGGCAATGATATGACTTTTGGGAAACTGCAGTTCTGGGACCTGTTACCACAGCTCAAGAAAAGGAAACGTTAAGTTATGTTATGAAGCAATGGTAATGAAAGGGAGGTCGTTCATGGTGTGACTAATTTTTGGGAAGATACTCAGCTCATACGCACACAGGCTGCGGAAGCTGGCTGCCCTTCTTACAGCCAGGGTCTGCAAACAATGGGCAGCTGACATGTAATCTCTCATGTGTCAGGGTTGGCCCTGCTGTAAGGAGTAAGTGTTACACAGACTGTTCTCTAAGGAGTAAATAGCTGTCTAAGCAAGGTAAGATCTATTTAAAAGGGATAAAATACAATCCAGAAAATTACGGGTTGGTTACTTTCCGCTTGGGGTACCAGCCACTTTCAGGCATGTCACCAAAAATACTGGACTCAAGATTAACTAGTAGATTTTCTCAAAGGAGTAAGATAATTACACAGTACTGTCCTATTGCCAGTTGTTTCAAAGTTCACATTGCTATTCCAAATATAATTTGTTAGAGGAGACACTCCCATTGCCCTCCCATATTTATCCGGAAGAATCTGAAAAAAAAAAAGCACGGAATACTACTATGGAATTCCAGCAGCTGTTGGCACATGCAGTCATAGAATGGTTTGGGTTGGAGAGCACCTTAAAGATCAACCCCCTTCCCATGAGCAGGGACATCTTCCCTGAGCCCAGGTTGCGCAAAGCCCTATCCAACCTGGCCTTGAACCCTTCCAGGGATGGGGGATCCACAACCTCTCTGGGCAACCTGTTCCAGTGTTTCAATATCTTCACTGTGAAGATGCTCTTCACATGCTGTCTTATCTAAAAAGGGGACTAAATTTAAGACAAAATTTCTTCTTTCAGGTCACTTACATGATTTTTAAAGTATATTTTTTCTCAGTTGATCCCAACAAGGTATGACATCAGAGTTTTCAAAATCTTTCCCAACAGAGAAGAGCTGTCTGAGACATGAAATGGCATATTAGTGATGCAAAAACTTGTAACTCAGTAAAATGCTGTCCTACACAACGACAAAATGTTCCTTCTTTTTTTTTTTTTCCTCTTCCATTTTCCTCCAGAAAATAGCCTGTGCATCCTTTCTGACTTTTTTATCGGTCTTTTCTGTTCCACAATCCATTTATGCAAGGTATTTGTCAAAGCTTGTTTACTTGCTTGCAATCCATGGAAATATTATGTGCTATTAAAATCAGGTCAACACTGATTTAATAATCTCTCTGGGAACTTTTATGTTTGGCATCAATCTCTGCCACTTTCTTGCAATAGTAGCCTTGTTTAAGAGCAGTGCCTGAGGCCAAAAAGGAAAGGAAAGCTCTTTACCTCTCCCAGCCATCTTCAGAGGGCTTTGCAGTGATGGCCAGGAGAGATGAATGAAAGGGTATAATGAAGTGTTAAGGAGAAACACTTGTTTTGCTTACGTAGTTCAGGCAGTCCTGCAGCTGAAACTAGAGCAAACCATTTATGTCCAAACTGGGCACAGACATGTGAGCATTTACTTTTAGAACAGCATTTCCCAGGCTTAGGGTGCAATGGTACCCTAAAAAAAAGGAAAGAGACACATTAAGAGATTCTGTTAAAATGTCTCTTGTAACTGTCTAGCGTGAAAAGCTTTTGATGCTTCCTGAGAACCAGGAGACAAGAAGCCATTTAGAAGTCATGCAAATGTTCTAGAAGATCAGTCTTTCTTGCTAGGACCTGAACAAACAGCTGCTCCAGCAGTGCTGCAGAGCAGAAGATGGAGTCGGGGTACAGAATAAAAAACAGACATGGAAACACCTAGAAAGTGGGGACCAGCTACTGACACATCAGTCACTGTGTGGTGCTGGTGAACCTGCCTGCCCAATTCAGCCTAGCAATGCCAAACCTGGCAGGTGTTGCTGTGGGGCTGAGATCAGTGTTTTGCACAGGGCAGACACCAGCTCTTTCCAGATCCCAATAAGAAAGGCACAGGCCGGAAAATGTTGCTAGCGAATTATTAAATTTTACATCCTCCCTGATGCTGGGAACCTTGATAAGATACAGGATGAAGCACACCTCCGCTAAGGGCATGCCAATCCCACCCGTGGTGATGCTCACCCCTCTAGGTTCAGCGTTATTCTGATGGGGTTTCATTCATCAAAGAGATTCACCAGTCACTGACAGGAACAAACCTTGCGTTGAGGACTTAACTTTAAAGAGTCCTTTGGACACTATGCTTTAATATTATTATCTCTCTAATAAAGCTCAATTTTCTAACAGGTGCATATAACATTTCAAGTGGCCAAGACAACACACTGTACATACTGTTATGATTAAATACACACTGACACTATGTACAGTGACTAATTATGCATCGACTATGCACACATGGTTCAATTGTGTAGAAAGGCATCCACCTGGATTAGCCATTATATGGATCAGTAACTGCATGTACAATAGGCTTGGAGAGAGGTGCCTTCATGAGTTTCCTCAAAATAGAAAAAAAACCATGAAACAGCCACATTTCATTAATTAAGCATTGTATGTGTCCTGGTTGCCTACTTAGTCGTTGGTTTTCTTTTATTCCTTACCAAGATGCCATTGAAGCCAACAGGTTCGTGTTTGCATTAACTCACTGCACACTAGGAAACTGGGTTTAATGTTACAAAGCTTGTGAGTGGAGAGGTTTCAGCTCATTTTTATCTCTTCTTTCTTTAATACGGTATCAGCTGCTATTACCAACTGATTTGTTGTCACAAAAGAAGAAAATCAGCTCACAATGACGGGAAAGCTTGAACGAATTTTCTGCATTCCTCAAGCTACGTTTCAGTAATGGCCCATTTAAATTTGCCACTGGTCCCTGTTACCGCCAGTTTAATCATGGAAAGGCAGGGGTTTTTTTTAACCGTACCACTGGAGGTAAGAATACAATTGTGCTTCCCAGCGTAACAGTATTGTTACATAGGCTTCAACTGTTCGGCAACAGAAGTCAGGATCCTGTAGAGAACCATCCATAAAATGGCCATCCCAGCAAAGACAGGCAGAAATGGTTCAAGTGAAAATCCAGGCAAACTTCTCAACCAAGAGGCTACAAAGACAGGAGCAATAGAACTTGGACAAAGAAAAGGGAAGGGTTCAGAAGAAACATTGAGAAATTATACACTACTTACACCTAAAAACTATTTGAAGCCTTTTGTAAATAGGCGTGTAGTACACAATGAATTCATATCTTCAGTCAATTCATTTGTATATATGATTAAGACCCTCAGATAGAAAGCTTGCCCTGTGTACAACACACACGGGCTTTAAATTGGTTTATGTATATATAATTTCATTTTTTATCATCCTTGTACCCAGCTATTACTTTTAGTCTTACAGAATTCTTGACTTTTCCCTTCCTTCTTTTTTCTTTTCAGCTTTAGTTGAGTGTAGGGGATAATAAAATGGGTAGTAAAATAAGTGAAATACAGCTATCCAAAGCAGTCCAAGCTGGCTGTGCTTCAGCAGTTGAATTGTAATTTATGG
>NW_009728840.1:56243-65620 GCF_000703405.1 Apaloderma vittatum
GAATTTTGTGCAAGAGTGTGCAGAAAACGTATTTCCTTGACAATTAAGGAATGCTTCACATGAACCAGATTAACCATTTATAACACAAAGCAACTAGCATCACGAACACTTAGGAACATTTTGTTTGTAATGCATCTTGAAGGAAAATTGGTTGAGCTTAAGCTGTGGAGAAGTCCATAAGCAAAGCTTTAACACATTTTTGTCCCAGTCACAGCTTCAGGAATGCAGGTAAATATGTTGAAAATGAAAAAAAATAATCTGTGCATCTCTAATAGGATTCTTAGGCAGCTCTGACGATTTGGCTCTGATGAAGCAACATTTGGAAAATGCCTCAGGGAAAAAGCTCCCTCTCTGGTAGTCTCAATTTTCAAAGGGCACAAAAGAGACTCAGAGACTGCCAGAGTCTGTTATGTTCAGTGTCTGTGTTCCTTTTATACACCTTAGACTACTGTTGGTTTTCAAAGTTATCTTAAAATGAAGATGTCTTTTGGGGGAAACATTAAAATACTTCAGAGCTGTAAGTAGAAGTGTTTCAGGGCCTTGGAATGGCAGCACTAACTGAAAGTAGATACACAATTAGAAAGGAACCTATTAAAATACTGGATATACAACATAGTAGACTGTAGAATGACCTGTTCAAGAAAATGATACAGAATGTACTTCATTACATTTTTCACACTGAGTAGCAAGATAAATGTTGTCTTAATATAGGATATTTTCAAAACCTCGGTTTTGAAAGCCAGGTCCTGTGGAATGAGATTAAGAAATTAGGAGAATGGTGTTTGATTCTCCAGATGCATTGAAATCAGCTGGGCTGATAACACTAACCAAGGATCTGGTTGTATGTGTGAAGAATATATACTACTTCGACTTCATTGAGGGCAGATCTTTCCTTGATCACTCTTCACAAGGACTAAAGTTTGTATTATAGTTGTAATAAGAGAAATAAAAGAGAAAATATCACTACTACTTATGATAATAACAGCTCTGTTCACATACTGGGTCAAGTTAATTTCTGAAATAATTCTGGCTGATGCTGTTCAGACTACAACAGGCATTAATTTAAGCCATTAGATTTGCCCATTAACTGCTATTTTGGGACACTGCTGCATTCTGGCTGACCAGCATGAGATGTAACACACACTGTTAGGAAAATAGCTGCTAATAACAGTGGCTTTAGTGAAGACACATGCTAAATGAATTCCAGTGCAAGCAGGAAAACACGCTGGCAATTGCAGCAAATAAAACAATGTTTAAACTGTGCAATTTTCATACTGCAATCGCCCTGACAACACACAGCATATGGAACAATTTGAAATAGACAGAAAAATTAAAGATGCTGCCCCTGAACAGGAAATCTACAGAACTATCCACCTAGCTCTGTAACACCATTTGACACCAAAAGCACAAGAAAATATCTGGAAAGTACCACCAGGTATCTCATGTAATCCTTTTTCTCATACGCATTGAGGAAAAGCACTAATAAAGCTCACCTCATCCATTTAAAGAGTGCTCAATGTGAACTCAGCTCTAAAGGATGCATGAACCTTTTAGCAAGTCATCCATGTAAGACAGAGAAACCTACTGTGAGGCAAAAGCATAAATTGGCACTAAGTATGTATTCCTGATTATCACATTCTATCCTAAACTGAAACTTTAATAAAAAAATCTTGAAGAGCTTTCTATGCTAGGAAAACACCATACTGTGACAGAATGCTCCTCATAAACCTCTGTCCTAGCCTTTAAATAAAGCTCAGAAACTTAGCTGACCCAATCACCACCAGCAATCAACCTAAGGGAAATGTGCTGCTGGTGATTGGGTCAGCCAAATTTATAAATTTCCTTCAGGTCATTTGCTGATGAAGCTTCTAAACTCTTGGTGCCATTTTTGCAATTCTGCCAAGCTTCATATAGGCAGCTACAGACTACTGGGTTGTTCTCACAAATGCTACCAGAGCAGAAGAAGTACTTGCTAGTACTCACTGTCAGTAAGAGTAGAAGTAGAGAATTCTGGAATCAGGGCACAACAACGTAAAAGCAGAAGGAATAAAGGGTTCTGATTATCTACTTTGAGAAATTGTAAAATATGTAAATTTGGAGCAGCTGGAGATGTAATATCGACTCTCAGAACATCTTTGGTACCTGAAAAAG
Source organism: Apaloderma vittatum (assembly GCF_000703405.1). Taxonomy (NCBI): domain Eukaryota; kingdom Metazoa; phylum Chordata; class Aves; order Trogoniformes; family Trogonidae; genus Apaloderma; species Apaloderma vittatum. Next base: position 58,395 of record NW_009728840.1, read on the forward strand.
AGGATCAGCTTTTTCTACTAAAAAAAAATAAAATCCAACATATTACATTTCAGTTCTGTTTTGAAAGTACAGAAATTTAATCTTTGTTGATATATCCTACTAACCCTTTCCTTGTGGGCACTTGCTCAGCACTTGCACTTGGATACCAAAGTGCTTATTATATTTTAGCACATTTCTAGTACTTGTGTTACAGTGCTTTTTTTTTCAAACATATCAGTATCTCTTGTGCTTTTAATCAGAGACGTTTGCATGGTGTGACCCATTTAGATCTGCAGATAATACTGCCAAGTATATTATTTTTTTCAGTTCTCCAGATTAAGCAGTTACAGAATGGCAAGGCGACCTATGCCACAAAAAGCGTGCCAAGGACTCTGCAGGATCATTCTCTCTCAAGACACTTAAGCTGGGATGAAGAAAGCGATAGTAAACACGCAGCATGAAACTGCTCATCATTGGCTGAAAAGCGGTTAAGGAAACATTTGTGTCTGTACTCTCCTTGACACTTGGATTATTGCTAAACCTTAAATTGTGAGACTCAGACTTAGTGATCAGTGGTGCTGTACAGGCTGCATGAGCTCAGCATTTTTAACACATATCCAATTTTGCCAGGGGAATGCAATCCAAGGCTAAATACCTCTTAGATTTCTTTAAGACATGTATGAACAGTAGAACACTGAAAGAGTGAAGTAACTTCACGAAAGGATTCCAGTTCATTTGTTGAGACTGACTGGAAATAGCCAGAACCACGTTGTGCCATGTCACTCATTCCCAGAAATATTGCCACTTGATTGCAAGACACTGTTCAGCTTTGTCAGCTTAATGCAATCACAAAAAGCCATCAGCAGGACAAAGTAAATACTCTATGTATCATCAGCAAGCTGCCATGCTGTGCTTTCTTACTGCCACGTACTTTACTGACATAGTTTTCCTGAAAAGATCCTTCAGGCCAGCACAGAATTTCTAGAAATGTGTTCAATGCAAGAAATAACAAAGATGAGTCAATCGATGCCTTCTTGGTGTACGGTGGAATGCGATGGTAAGAGGAATACTTTGATGTTGCTTCTAGTGCAGTAATTCCTCTCTTGTAGTGCTGGCTCCTGTTGTTTCTGAGAAAGTTATGGAAATGCTTTAGGATCAAAACTTTACTCAAGAAAAGTGACATCAGAGTTGTTTCAGCCAAGCTGAGCTAAACACTGTGTTCCTTTTCTCCTTGTTATTATTCCCCTCTTGTCTGCAAAGTGCATTTTTCTCATAAATTACTTCCTCTGGCAACCCATCGCCACTGTTCAATACCCATGCTTGTATATCTGTGGTTTTGTAGAAATTTCAGTAAGTCTCATCAAGAGTATCAAAACTGTAAAATATATTTACACTTTACAACCATCAGTTTGGGGGGTTTTTTCCCCCTCCTTTTTTTTTTTAAGATGAAAATACAGGAGAAAAGTTCTCCTGCGAAACAGCACAGATTACAAAAAGTCTTCCAGAGAGTTTTTTAGAGAACAGCTAAGTGGGTCAGTATTCATACTTTTCCTAAAAACAAAGACTTTGTGAAAAAACTGTAGAACAATTACCCTATGCAAAAGGACAGCACAAGGCAGGTTGGCAGTGCACAGAAATCATGGAATCATGACAAGCAGTATTTTCTCTTTCAACATCTGCGTGAGGGACTCTTAGATAAAGGACACATTGAAAAGAACTGCTTGGGGCATGAATCTGCACCAGTAGCAGTTCTATGCTTGCTAAAGAATATAAATATCAAAAAGCACAGAAGTCACTAAACTTGATATGGGTGACAGCAGGAAGGAAAGTCAAAACTTGCTGAGAAATCTGTACTACCATTATCCTGCCTCAAACCAGCAATCTGGCAGGTGATCATGGAGTGTCATTGCATAGAAATTCAGAACAAGTCGGTTGGAAAGACTGCAGAAAAAAATAAATCAAGACTGTTTGTTGTAGCTAGAAGATAACAAGCAGCTTATCAGTGACCGACAGTTTCTGTGCCTGCATTTAGATAGAATTCTTCTAATTTTACATGTTATCAGAAAGTACATGAAGATATTGCTATGAACCTAAAAAAGGATCTAGATGCGTTAAAAAAATTATCTTACAAAAAAAAAAGACCTTTTATGGCTGCATTCAGTAAATTTTGTACAAGAAGAAAATCTTAGGATGTTCCAGGAAATAAGGAATATTAAGGCAAAATAGAAAACTGAACTTCATACCAAGATCATTGAAGAGAGTGGGAAAGAAAAACAACAACCACAAATGACCTCTTCATTCACATTTGATTACTATTAAAACAGGGCATTTGGAATCAAGTTATGAACTTGGAAGCACAAAGAGTGATCTAAGAAATAGTTTTGGTTTTAATATACAGAGATGTTTTAAATGCTTTCAGATACTTGCCCTTAAACTTCTTCTTCACCTTGGTTTTTTTTCTGTCTTTTTTTTTTCTTTCTTTTTCAAGCAAAAAAGATATATTTCTTAAAATATTTTCAACCAGCTGGCTGCATATTCCCCAGAGTTGTCTCCATATGTCTTATTGCTCTGGCTTTGTAGCATATGGCTTTCTAACAGTTTCAAATGCAGCAGAAATAGGTGCTGTGAACAACCTCAGATAATTAAAGGAACAGGAAATAAAGTCCATTAAAAAATTCTCACAACACATCAAAGAACAACAACAGTAAGTGCAGTGATAAAAGTACTGCAGTCAATGTCACTGGATAGTTTTCCCTGCTGAAACCAATAATTATCATTACTATTTCTGCACTGGAAATTTCCAGAGTTACTGGATTTGAACTGTCATGATTTTTTTGAAAAGTCTAAATAACTCAATCTGGTTCTCTAACAAATAGCTCTATAACTGAAAGAAATTTAAAGATAGAAGAGATGGAACATAGCAAAATAATAAAAGAAACAACAGAACAACATCTCAGCAAGACAGGGGAACTACACTGCTAGAGCCGGACAAACAATGTCCACAACCTTCATTCCTTACCAAGTTAACTTACGTGTTTTAAAGAAGGTTATGGCTTCCAGGTTCAGCCTTCCTAGGACAGCGTAGAAGAAAACACCTTGATTAATTCAGTGCTTTGTATATATAAAGGAACAAATTTTACCTTCATGGAAGTTGAGTGAGCAACTCTCCCTCACTCACACACACACACACACACACAAAAGTTGGAAATTTTAAAAAAAACTACAAACTTTATTTATTTTTTTTATCTTATCTCTACTCTTGTCTTTAAGCTTTTCCTCCAAACTACGAATTGTCAACATCTTTCCCTTGAGCTTTGTTGTCAGTGCAATATTGTCCTAAGCAATCTGACCAAATTTTCTCCCTACTGCTCTTTTATTTATGATACTGCAATAAAAGTGTTTATGCTCAAAGCTGTAATTAATGGATCCTCCCCATTCTTCTGCCCTGCAGGTAGAACTCTAAAGGAGCAAAACCCTCTTCTTCCCTAGCTTGTGCTGGAAGGGCTGCCTTTGTAGTAGCCACAGTGACAACTCCTATACAGAAATCATGTTCATGTTTGGTGGAATTTCTCCGCGTCAATATTCATTCAGAAGCGAGAAGAGGTGAGGGCCATATACAAGCTGGGCTTATGGGAAGGGATGATGTAGGCCTGTATGTAGTTGTGTTCTTTTCCAAAACCCGGATTTAGGCTATTTCCATGTCTTCAGTTTTCCTCTTGGTAACCAAGGATGTTCTCCATGAGAAAGGCAGAGATGAAGAGATTCCTACTTTTAGATGTTAGTTACAAGGTGTCTGCAGTGCACTGCATCATTAAGGGAGAAAAATAGATGCTGTGCTGCATGGTCCTCACGGTCCTTGGCTGGCACCTAATTAATTAGTACTTAGGGGACTTAACACCTTGAAAGATCTGTTTTTCAAAGTGTAGTTTCTCTTAAGGAGTTTATCTGAAAGAAAGCATAAAAGCTACGTTACCTCCAAATTATAACCTAAATACCTAGCAAAATGAGCTATTAAATAATGCCTCTTTTGGGCATACTTCACATTAAGGAACAGGAAGGGAAGGGGCATTACAGCTAGTTTCACAAAGATATATTGTCCAGGAAGGAGTTCCCATATGGAACATTGCCTGTCCAGCCCTCTCTCTGCTTGCCTCCCCTGACTGTAGCTGTTTTACACATCACTATTCTGTGGCCTGAACCTCTACCGGATGATGTTCAAATTTTTGCTGCAAACTGTGACAGCTACTTTAACTCTGTTCACTGCCAAGCTATGTTTCTTGCACGTTCTCATTTCTTTTCGGTAATAAAAGAAAGAAAAAAATCTATCTGAAAAGTTATTCTGAAAGCTGGGTAAAAAATGCCAGAGGATTTCTAAAGCTGGAAAAAAATAAATACCTTACAACATACACAAGACAGAGTTGGTGTCACCGGACACACAACTGATCCATCTTCACATTTTGTTTTTGTAGTTTCCAGCAATAAAAACTTGTTTGTAAAACTAGTGTGGTTCAAATTATTCTATTTCTTGCTACTGAATTCAGGCAAACTGAAAAGATACTTATATATCAAACTGACATCATATTGCAGGAGTTCCTTCCCCGTCTGCTTTTTTACCAATCCCCAATCCACCTTTCTCTCCTCCTGTCATTTATAATCCTGAAATGTCCTTTCTATTTGCTTTAGAGCTGCACTGAGGATTATTTTTATTCTTTTTATTATTTAAATCTCATCCCAGCTCCTATCTGCCTTTAGCTTTTACAGCTACTTTTCATTTCAAAGTGCCTAAAAGCACATTCTTGTCTCCTGATCCCAGGAAAGGCTTCTGCAATCACATCAGCCTCTTGAAGGCACTCGACTTCGCAAGACAGTAACAGCACCTACATGCACACCTTGCTGCAGACACAAAGCTATTCCTCATAAGCCTTTGCTGGGCTTCAGTTTGCCCCCTTTCCTTGGCAATGTAAAGAGTTGATGTGATAAATAGGGATGGTGAACAGATGATCATTTAGGATGCTTTTTCCACACATTCTTCTGAGATGATGTGGAGCTTCTTCTGAGATGCTACAACTACTTGAAGTAAAGCTCTTCATTTGATAGACTGTTTAGTCTGGAAAAAATGAGGCTGAGGGGAGACTTTATCACTCTCTACAACTACTTGAATGGAGATTGTATCGAGGTAGGGGTCAGTCTCCCAAGTAACAAACGATAGGACAAGAGGAAAGTTGTGTCAGGGTAGATTTAGATTGGACATTAGGAAAAATTTCTTCCCTGAAATGGTTGTTAAACATTAGAACAAGCTACCCAGGGAAGTGTTCGAGTCACCACGTCTGGAGGTGTTTAAAATACATGTAAATGTCTCACTTAAGGACATAATTTGGTAGTGGACCTTGGCAGTGGACCTGGCATGTTGGACTCAATCATATTAAGGGTCTTTTCCAACCTAAACAACGCTATGACTACTCACAGGATCCACTACAGATAAACATTTTATTTATTACAATACCTGAAGTTAAGAAAAAAGACTCGCACCTCAGTGCTGTGACATGAAAGAACTGCTGGGAAGAGGCACTGGACTAAGATAAACATTTCTGTGAAGAAAACATAGAACTAGAATTAATATTTTAAATAAATTGGATAAAAAATTAGTACGCCAAGACTCTGGAAAGAAAAATCCACTGAAATGGAAGCCAAAATAGAACTAAGTGAAAACACAGAGCAAGTAGAAAGAGCAAAGTTTAAGGATAGGGCTGGAAGTGCAAGTGAGGAATACATTTTTTAATACTGTAGTTCTGCTGCAACTGCATAGGCAGGTGCTGAAAGGCTATTTACAGTTAGGTGACTGGGTTAGGTGTAACTGACTCCTAACTTGCACCCTCTCAGATCCCGTCACAGTCAGTGCAGGGGGAGATGGACACAGATCAATGCCCAGCTTGTTTTTCAGTAGACAGAATTGATGAGGACAACTCCCCATAGAAAGGAATATGGAGCGATGATACTTCAGCTGGCCTTCACAAGCTAACAGGAGTGATGCAGCTGTGCTAGCATCCCAGTCAGATAAAATACGGAATAATTGTGTGTGACATGAGCCACCTTCCTTAGTGCAGGGACCTGCATTTGACCAACACACCCATATTCCTGAGTCTTGCCTGTCTAAATGTCCAAGTGAATAGGCAGCCCCCTTTGTATAACAGCCAGCAACATGAGTGCCTAGGACACCCCTTCTCGTTCAGCCCTTTTCCCTTTGCCTGTTTCCAGGCAGATAAAAAAGGCATAATAAATTCATACTAGAACTACAAGGTATCGAACTTAAGAGGTGCTCTCCTCACTATCCACCCTTCCCGTTTTACTTACAGGTGATATTATTTTAAAGTATTCCTTTCAACCCAATAGCTAAAATATTAATCACTGGTTTTTTCTGGTTGTCACAAAAGTGATATCAGTTGTTACATGTATTCTATAAAGAGCAAAGATGTGGCTCCTACTTTTAAAATGCTATGATCTAATAATGGGATCCGGGACCACCAGCACTGGATGAAGGGCTGGTGACCAAATGATAGCCCAGTATACACCGAGATACCTACCGAAACTGGTGCTGAAGCATGTGCACAGAATGTCCTGCTGGATGGTGCAGGATGGTTTCTTTGCGTCTGGCCACTCCTGTGTAACCTGGTACTGTAACAGCATCTCGTGTCCCAAACCCTGACCCTTCTCTGCATGATGCTGTAACTTGGGCCAGAAAGAACCATGGCCCTGACCAGCCTCGGCTGCTGCAGAGTAAGCAAAGTCCTCCAGAGATCTGCATACCAACTGGCCCTGCCCAGTGCAGATAAGTACACCTACACCGACAAATTATTCCTGTAGTTTCAATTTTGTAGAAAATGAGCAGCAATCCTTTTTCCTATGGTTTTCAGCAAGTTCCTTACAAAAAATCAGGTGAGAGAATTTCAGCTGAAGACCTGCATTCAGACCTGCACAGTAGAAAATTACCCCTGCTAAGTTTGGTGCTGATAACACCAAGGTCACGGGTTCGATCCCTGTTCGGTCCCCATGTGTTGCCTGATCTAGTTGAGAGGCGTCCCTGCCCATGACAGGGAGGTTGGATTAAAATGATCTCTAAGGACCCTTCCAGTCCAGGTCACTCTATGATTCTCTGATTCTAAGTTTCTCCTACTATTAGTAGGAACACTTCACGTTCTTGAAGAGAAACATAACTTTATTTAAAACCAGAGTAGCACAAAGCACTCTTT
>NW_009728840.1:65651-106874 GCF_000703405.1 Apaloderma vittatum
CCAGTTCAGTGAGTGTGAAAAGCAAGGTCCTTTCAGCAAGAGAAGCAGCTGTAAACAATGCAACACAGGTGTGAGGTACTTAACCCGTCACAGCTAGGATACACAAGCTGCAAAAACAGGGGTAAACTACTGGTTTTCAACCAAGCAGGAAATTAATTAAATGCATGAAACTGAAAAGAAGCCAGACATGTGGCAGTACTTGAAATACAGAGAGTTTGTGGCATGGCATATCAGGAAAGCAAAGACAGTTGTGTTTGTGTTTTCAGAGAAAGAGGACTTTGATGTGAATTGGTTTCTCTAACACCGTCCTGTCCAGGTAAAGCCTACCTTTGTGTCATCGGTTTGCATCCCTCTCACCTCCAACTTTGAAATTGCATCCTCCTTTCCCTCTCATTTATTTGCTGCATCTCCCAAGGTCAGCATGCCATCCTGGCAGCTCCCTTCTTTGTCAGATCACTCCAATGTCTCCTTCATCAGCCTCTGCATACGGAACCATATCTGAGCCCTAGGGAACACCCTCAAGAGAGCCACAGGATTTTCCAGAACACAGTCAAGCTTACTGCCTCTTTAGAATCAAATCAATAGTGTAGGATAAAAGGGTCTGTGGTCATCTCCAAATTCACAGAGAGACAGTCAGTACAGGAGCAATCTTCATCAGAGAAATTTGACGTTATCATTTGAAGCCCACCAAAGAAGCTCTGAAATCCTTATTAAAGTAGGACTGTGAGGTCTAACTTCAGAAATGGTATTGGTTTAGACAGCCTGCCTGAGGAGGAGGATGGACTAGGTGACCTCTAGCATCTCTTTCAATCTTACTTTTCTATGATCTTCTATAATCTCATGGAGAGATTGTCTGAAGGGCTTTAAATTTGTGTGGGCTGAAAAGATAATTATTTTTAATGAGAGCCATGGTTCTAGTCTCACTGTGCAACTTCAAGGGTGCAACATAATGCTAAGTATATCACTCAGGTCCCAGGGAGCTTTCTCAACTTAAAAAATACTGCAGCCATTCCCCACCTGAATTTCTGTGTGAATAGCAGTCCTGAGTCACTAATGACACTGACAGCATTTTCACCCTTTTTCCCTGCTTTTAAAAAAAAATTATGGCCTCTCCTTCTCTATATTGTTGATTTTTTTACTGTGTCCTCAGTGTACTTAGAAAAAGCCCTGATGTTTCTACATATTTACACAGGTAGGGAGTTTGACCTTTCATGGGGATTTTTCCTTAATTAACGTCATCTCTAACAAGTGAAATTTTCTCCTTTTCAAAATAATTGGATTAATGGAAACATTTTCAGTGCCTACTTCAAAGTAGTATAAATGGCCTGACATTAAATGAGGTTAAGAAGTCCCGTATAAACTACCACTACTGTTGTTAAATTTAATTAAGATGGAACAGCAGGAAGTTTAATGTGAAAGTGTTGCATGAAAATGGCAGCCCAGAAAAATGACTCCAATGTTGTCATTAAAGCTAATTGGAAGCAAGAGTTTGTAAATGACAATGTAATTAACAGGCTAATGAATGCCATATTAGGATAGTTATTAACAACGAAATTTGCAAACATACATGGAAAACTAGTTAGGGATATCACACCATTACAGATCTTACAAGGTAAAACTCTACAAACAAATTAAATAGTACTTTATCTGATGATGATACAATGCTCCAGCCACATAGTAGTAATTAAACCTTTTGCCCTCTCACCCTCCTCTTTTATCAAATTAGGTGGTAATTATCCCATATTAGCTATAAAATGTGTGCCTTGATAAATTCTACCATTCTAAAATTCTGCACAGAGCTCATCACCATAAAACAGTTTGATAAGACAATGATCAAAGTCTGGAGAAGGCCAATGACTGTGCGCAGCCTATGCCCTGGCAGCTGAGAACAAGCCACCTTTAGGATTCACCAACAAACAAACACTCCACACAGTTGAACAATAAGAGTTCTGCTAAATTAAGCTAACGTACATTTATGAATAAAAGCAATTATTTCCACCTCTAATAGGACTATTTGGACTGGCTACTTTTCCATCAACCCTGGTTAAATAGCAGCTGGAGCAGTGCTGGCTCATATCTAGGAGATTGTCCTTCGTGTGACATTTTTATCACTATTTTAGTGCTTCAGGTGGAAATTTCGAGGACAGGGCAAGAAGGATGAGATTGCTCAGCAAGGAGACCATAATGAACGAAAGGTTTATCACCTTTTACAGAAGGTGATAAAATGAATGAATTACAGAAGAGCCTGATCGTGGTTTAAGATTCTATGCTCCAGAAGAGCTTGGATGTGTTCACAGTGACCATAAGGAACCTAGCATTCCCGCTGGCTTGAGATAGTCTTACTAGAAGATATTAAGGCTGAACAAGTATTAGATATAATATGCCCTTCTCGCTGGGTGTGGTTTATGCTTTGTTTTGTTGCAGAAGGATGCATTGCCATTTCCTGAGCATGAAAACCACATTTGGGCTTAGGCACATAACAAAAAGTCTAATGGTTAATAAGTGACATCATTAACTTTTAGTCAGGAACAGAAGCTCTACAAAGCAGCATTTTGATTTTACAGGCTTTTCCATAAGACAAAGACAGTAAGACAGTAATTAAGCAGACTTGTGACAGATCTTTGCCTCTGGTTGGTTTCTGCACACTGTTATTTTCATATGCATTTTACAACACACTCTTAGTAACACGACTTTATTTTCTATTAAACTTGTTAAGATAAAGGACCAAATAAGACTTGTCTGTCAGAGAAGACAGGAAAATAAAACGTCAACAGTCTTAGCATATTCAAATAAATTAATGTTCTCCCAGAGGCTGCAAGTGGACAGATAGGCCCCGAAGGAATATAAAGTATACCACAGAACAATTAGAATTGAAACATATGCTAAAATTGCAGGATTCCGTAAGAAATATGAGAGGGGAAAAATTGCTGATTGAAAACCTAAGACCAGATTTTTAAAGAAAGACCTTACTTAACTAGCAAATACTGGGTGAGAAAATATGATACAAGACTAAAGGTGTGATTACAAAAAGGAAGGAACAAAATTATAAGCACTTTTCTGCAACTGTAACAGACTCATTTTCTCAGAAGACATTGCAAAGAACTCCAGTTTATAAGCATTTTTACAGGTGAGAAAGGTTAAACTTTCATCAAGAAAAAGAATTTTGAGTGGTCAGATCTGGAGTTTCAGACTGCTAAGCTAGAATATAAAACAGTATCATAAACAACAGGCAACCTACTGAATATACACATGAAAAATTACCCAATTTCCTGTGCTTCTACAAATAAGCAACTCTAGATAAACATATATTTCATCCTTAATTGGTCCATCCAACCAAACTGAAGAGTACTGAACAAATTATCAAAATGTATCTGCAGCCCAAATATATTTAGTAAAAAACAAGAAACCCAAAAACATCTAGAGGAGACAGCATGAGAAACAAGGACAATGGAAATCAACAGTAGAAGATTGTTTAAATAAACTTAAGTCTTATCTCATATCCTTTGACTCAAAAATTCTAACTGCTTCATATGCAAGATTCTCTCCTTCACAGTAACCATTGTGAGCCAAAGAAAGATTTTCAGTGACTACTGTTTTGCTAAGATTGAAAACACTGATACCTTTTAAATAAAAATCCCTTTATGTAATCCGTGCTTCATAGTATTTGGCAGAGCCAGTAAGCTCAGAACTACACTCAGTTGTGTGGGCAGAATGAAACTCTTAAAATATAAATAAAAATGATCATGCTGAACCCTGAAAGGGACTGCACCTTGCAAGATAAGAATTAGATTACACCAGCAGTTCCCAAAATAACATCCCATCCAAAGATGAAACTCTTTGGCTGGCATACACATTTCTTACCTTTAATGTCTTGGAAGGGAAAGGTATACCTTCTCTTTCAGGTTGCATTGAAGTGATCTCAGCTAAAGTGACTTTATTCTCAAACGAGGGCAACAGAACACAGGTGTTAAAACTCTTCATTTATGCATATTATCCTAATAACTTTGCTTTAGTTTTCTGAACCTCTCTGTGTGTAGAGAAGCCCTTACATGGGTTAACATCTAAGTTGTTACAACATGTTCAGACTTATGTAACATACTTTTTGTTTTGTTCGTTGAAGGAAATATTAAGAAAAAACATTTGTGCTTGTGTGAAATATGGCCTAAAGGAATCTTCTGAAAACTGGCAGCCAAAGAAGAACTCATAATAGAAACAAGTATATTTTGTGATTGAGTCTTGATGCTTCTCAAAACCATCAAGGACAAAAACACTACTTGTTTCAAGAGACTGTAAAACAAATACTTCTCATCTGTACCTCAGAGTAAAATATCAGGCTAATCATGATATTGATAGAAAGAAGATAGGTTTTATTTGAATTCATCAATGCCATTCCTGTTCTGCTGCAGATTACTTTAGTTGTCTGTAGAAGATTAACTTCTGTTCAGTCTAGAAAACACATGCAGATACTGGTCAGCAGTTGCTGTCACTCAGTCCAGCTAACTTTCTGTCAGACAAGACATTTTTCAGCAAAATTATAAGCCTTATATCACATATTTAGAGGCACAGAGTGGTCCCACTTTTCAGATCAAGTACTGTTGGCAACGTTCATCTTGGTAATGAATGATGTGTCCAGAAACTGAGCAGTTATAAGGAGTGACTGGGTGGCAATTGCATTTTGCAACTTCTGTCTCCACCACTCTTGTGTGTGTAGAGTCACAGATTTTACAGCATGATGGAAAGGGCCAAAGGGAGATGGAGAAGGGACGACGTCTGTGTCCCCCAGCCAGAAACTTTTTCCTGGCATGTCTCCACAGATAGACACAATAGCTAGTTCTGTCTGCTTGAGCCACCAATACAACAGTTAACATTTACATTACCTTCATACTGTTGACTAGCTTGAAAAATCAGTGATAAAAAAGCATAGCTCATACAACTCCTTCCTTTACTGTTCAAAACACTTTCCTTCTGACAATATCTCATCAGTTAACATCTGGTTCATTGTAATGTCCCTTTAGGATATGAAGCCTTGAAAAAATAGTCTTAGATTCTGTAGAATAGATCTCCATTGGCTGCAGAAAAAATTCACAGTGTATGGATGTAAGCTAAGCAAACAAGCAAATTCTTCAACTACGCAGCTTTTTGATTTGGTATTCATTACTATCCCTCATTCAATAATGGTTTCATTTACAGACATTCAAGGGGAAATAGAATTGTAAGATTTATTTAGTCAAGAAAAGGAAGCTTATAAAGGTCAGCTCATGTAAAGCAAGAGGAGACACGTTACCACATAGTTTCATATACTACTCACTGTGAGTAGCATCCAGTAAATAAATAGTGTGTCCTGGCTCTTACACAGCACTTCCACATGAAACAAGGCTAACACTTAAATTTTCAATACTAATTCTGACTAGATAAAAGAAAGCAATCTTAGCAAATTCAAGGTTTGTTCACAAATTGTAAAGGAAGTTCATTTATTATTATGCAGGTCTTCTGTAGCAACTGTAAACTCATTTTTCACTGAAAAGATTAATAAACTCCACCTCCTTGTCTTCTAAAGTAAGTGAGAGAAAAAAAAAAAAGGATGGGAAAAACAAACAGCTATCTAAATTGCTGAAATTCCTAACCAACATGCCACCTGAAAATCCATTTTATCTCTTCACTGGTCTATCTGGCTAAAAGAAGTTAAGAAAATTTTACTGAACTAGACATTGTCTAAAAAACCTAGAAACTTTAGTGAACTACCCTGAAACATTAAATCACTGAGCACCTCTCAATGTTTACCCTTTTTTCAACTTGGAAATAATCTGTTTCTCTTTCCTTTCAACATGTCCTTTTGATTTCTCTCCTCTTTTGCAATAATGCTCATATATTTTACTAGAATGGTCTATTATTTCTCACTGTCTCACACTGAGCAGAGTCAAAGGTTCTAGAAAACCAATTAAGTTGGTTGTGGGTTTTTGGAACACAAATCTTTTTAAAGCTTCAAAGATATCATCTGCATATCTGCTAACTCCCCTTGCTAATCTACCATATGGAATTGTCTGTTCTTTAAAGTCAGCGCTTTCTCCTGTCCTTGCCATTCCTAGATGTGAAGATCTTTCACAAATCTCCCATAAGGAGTCCATGTTAATTGTTTCACCCACAGGATCATCATCTCTAACCTTGGCATTCACCCTTTAAAAGTATCTTTATCTTGCTACATGATAGTAATGCAAAAGTGAACTTTTTTCAAGTCAAAAATTATCTTAGAAATCTGACTCTTTCCTCTAAATATTGATTCCATGTATGCCAACTAGCATCCTTTTAGCTGTTGTAATACCATAAGCCGTTGTAACAACAAAGAAGGAAGACATGTAGTATTTTGGTTTGGGTAGAAATGTAGTTTCTGTAGAAGTGAAAATTTCAAAATCCTCTATACTAGTAAACAATGATCATGTAGATGCAATACAGGCTATACCAATTTATCGCAGCTGATGTTTCCTTACCTGATATGTAGTTCAAATCTGTCTTAATCACTAAAGATCAGCAATTGGCCGGGAAAACATGTTAATAGTCAAAGATTGCAGCAAAGTAAATTGATTTTCCTCCAGTGCTTTTCAAAGGTTTTGTGGGATAATTTCCTCTGTAAACACCTAAATAATGGTTTAAAAGGTAAGCTAGGAGTTATCGTAAAGCTCTAAGCCATATAAGAGAGCTCAACTGATGGAAGAATAAAAATGTGCTGATTTAAAAAAAAAACCTTAATTAAAAAAATCATCCACTAAAGTAGCAGTAGTTACCCCTTAACAGCATGGAGTACACACTCAGACAATTATATAAACAAATAAGATAAGCCTAGGGGCAGCACGCAAATGTTTGAAGGGCAATATTCTAGCAAGGTCCTTCTGTCTGCTGTCTCAGTGGAGGAAGGGGATGGAGATCCATGCAGCAGTAGAGATGCAAGGATTACTGATATGAGAAACCATGCAAGCTCCTGGGAACAGTCACAACAGGTATTAGGGCTTCTTCCCCCCAAAAGCTGGCAGGATCAACAGCTCGAGTGAAGTGCATCTACACCAGTGGATGCAGCATGGGCAACAAACAGGAGAATCTGGAAGCCATTGTGGGAAAACCATGACATATTTGCCATTACGGAAACATGGTGGGATAACTGGCACAACAGGAGTGCTGCCCCGGATAAACTCTTCAGAAGGGATAGGTAAAGAAGGAGAAGTGATAGGGTAGCCCTGTATATTAAGGAGTGTTTTGATGGTATTTGTTAACAGCTGGCTAAACAGGAGCCAGCAGTGTGTCCAGGTAGTCAAGAAGGTCAACAGCATCCTGCCCTGTATCAGAAACAGTGTGGACAGCAGGACCAGGGATGTAATTGTCCCCTGGTATCTGGCACTGATGAGTCTGCATCTCAGATCCTGTGTTCAGCTTCAGGACCCTCACAAAAAGAAAGACATCGAGGTGCTGGGGCACGTCCAAAGAAGAGCAATAAAGCTGGTGAAGAGCCTAGAGCACAAGTCCTATAAGCAGCAGCTGAGGAATCTGGGTTTTTTTAGTCTGGAGAAAAGGAGTCTGAGAGGAGACTTTATCACTCCCTACAACCACCTGAAAGGAGGTTGTAGTGACTTGGGTGTTGTCTCTTTTCCAAATTAGCAAGTGACAGGATGAGAGGAAATTGCCTAAAGTTATTGCCAGGACACGAGGAAAAACTTCACCAAAAAGGTTTCCAAGCACTGGAACAGGTTGCCCAGGGACGTGGAGATATTTAAAAGATGTTTAGATGTGGTGCTTAGGGACATAGCTTAGTAGGGCACTTATGTTTACAGTCAAACTCAATGATCTTAGCCTTTTTCCACCTAAATAATTCTTTACTATTCTATTTTAAACTACTATTTTTTTCAGTGTCAGATAATACTATTCACTTTGCTTCTTCTTAAAATTGTCCAGATACATAACCTACAAACTAGTAGCAATAGAACATATCAAGACCTGAAGTGTGAACAAGTGATTAAAGACAAAAGGGTCAATGAAACAGGAATTTACATCCAACGGTTTATATGATTATTACTAGTTAGTCTGTCATGAAATGTCCTACAGCTTGTTAAAAATCCCAGGTCCCAAATGTCCAGATACTTACTGGGAAACTTTTAATTTCTTCTGAAAGTGTAACACAGATATATCTGGGTCAGCATTCATGAACCAAACATGAACTCACTTAGAGCCAAACTGGGCATTCATATAAAGAAACAGTCATACTTTCCATGTCTTTGGAAGTATTGGGGCATATAAAGGACATACTGCATACCACCACACGCAAAAGGAGGCATTACCATAATGTTTAGATACATGAATATTTAAAAAAAACCACACAACATTTTACTTATCAAGACACCACAGCTGAAACCCAGCTTGCAGCTTCAGTGATATAACTTAAAAGTTTAACTTTGTTTATGATAGAGAACGTCACCAAAAATAAAATTCTCATAATGTTGAGAACAAATAATGAATAAATAGGACGAACTGTGAACACACTGGGACCCCTGATTAAGATCTGAAGCGAATGACTGCAACAGCTCACAGAGCTTTTTGCTGCCTGAAAGAGACAAGCTGTCTGAGAGATCTCTGGGGGACACCAGGGTATCAATGGGCAAGGGTAACTAGGCCCTCACTCCTCTCTTACGCTCCCCCCGTGCTTCGGGCCTGGGGACAGCAGTGAGGTTGCATTCTGGGCAAAACATAACTTTGACTGAGTGGGTGTTTCCCACCTCCTTCCCTTTCAGAAACTTTGACCGACGTGCTAGAGTGGTAGAAAACAGCCTCTGAGTGACTTGTCAAGGTGGGGAAGGAAGGAGTGAGGACACTATGGTCCAGACAGGTAGTCTCTCTTGGTTGAAAACCTACCAGAAGAAGTGCTCAGAGAAAATGGAAATCAAAGGAGGAAGAAGCCCTCACAATTTGTCATGGACAAATTATGACGAATTATCCCTCTTTTTCTGACAGGATAACAAGTCTATATGATAGAGGAGAAGCACAAGCTGTCACAACATCCTGACTTAAGTAAGGCTTTTGACATACTGTCATGTGAAATTAATATAAGCAGCAAAGTATATGTCGGCCTGAGGGGCACAACCTGTTGGGAAAGGTGGACTCAGCAGTGCTGCTCACTGAGGAACTTGTGGAATTGAAAGAAAGGAATATGGATAGGTCATCTAGTATTATTCAAGCACTTCCACTTATCATGCAGCTACCTGAAGATCTCTGAAAAAAACTCAGGCAGGTGTGACACATACAAAAAAAGGAAGAGCAGACTGCAAAATAATCTTAAAAACGGAGAGCAGACTGCAACACATCAACAGTGAGTGCAAAACCTGAGTAATCAGCTGCTTGTAAATGGGAATTGTGAGCATGGGGATTATCAGCCACGACTCACCTGCTGCAGCAGACAGCCAATCACAATCAGCCCTGTGCTGGCAGAGGCATGCAAAGTTAAAAAATAAGGGTGACTAAGAGTAGCCTACACACAAGACAAAAAGAAAATCCGCCACTCAGCCAGAGGCTGGAGGACAGCCAATGAATCATAAACAGCACCAAAGATTATGATCAGTTCATAAAAATACTCAAGGCATAACACTCCCACCCCTACCCCTGTGAAGTTCTTCAGCATTCTGGGGGTTTTTGAAGAGCAGCAATAAAATATCCACTGTGTGTGGTTTAGGCACACACACTTACGCCTTGGAGCAGAAGGGTGTACTAAACAATGACACAAACCCCTTACAACTCAAAAGACCAGCGACATATTTTCAAGCAAAATATTAAAGGAAGGCACAGTCACAGACAAAAAAATCATCTAAATCTGAAGAACCAATCTCCTTATCTGGAGAAGAGGAAGGAGGGAAGGAGAGAAAGTAAATAATGGAGTCC
Source organism: Apaloderma vittatum (assembly GCF_000703405.1). NCBI lineage: Eukaryota > Metazoa > Chordata > Aves > Trogoniformes > Trogonidae > Apaloderma > Apaloderma vittatum. Next base: position 75,564 of record NW_009728840.1, read on the forward strand.
TTAATAAAAGCTCAGATCCTAACAATCACTTTTAGAGACTATATAAATATCCAGCATTATCACTTCAATTACTGTTTGGATGGCACAGGAAGTTTTCTTCTCCTGACCAATGTTTATGGAAGATGAAGTTGCCTTCTTACAGTAGCAGTGCTCATTTTTGGAGGGGATGGTGTAGGTCAACATAACCATGAATTCTAAATTTTGCTTTGAAACAGAAAAGAGATGGATGGAGACTAGTGCTATAAGAATGGAGATTCCTATTTAATGTGAGCAGGTCTTCAGCAACCCCCGGGGCAGTGAGGGGGAAAGCGAAATCCCCAAACAAACAGAAATCACAATGTGAATGACCACAGGAGATCAGCTCTTCTCCTTCTGAGGCGAGGAACAAGTTATTTTAAAATTATCAAGTGAAATATATTAATATTTCTAGTACTTTTACACTCTTCGGTTTATAGTGCCTGTCCCTCAGCAGTTACATGGTGGCCATTTACATTCCCTAGGCAGCCTTGAGAAACTCACCAGTTTCATATATTCACCCTGCTTCTGAAAACTGTGCAAATTAGCAAAAAACATCATTTTAAGGTAAACCTCCTGTTTCAGCCAAAGTAGAGCATACAGGATTTTGTTAAAAGTTGCTGAATATCTCAATTGCTAATTGGAGTGACTGATAGAGAAAAAGAGATCTTGTGGTTCAGAGTACTACAAACTTGCACCATCATCAGAATTTCGAATAATTATTTCATACATTCAGCACAAAGTCTTAGCCCTCCCTTCTTGCTAGAGATTAAGCAGATCTCCTACTACTCCAGGGTGCTAGAAGATAACTGTGTTTATCAGATTCTTAGGTCTAAGCTTCTGTTGATATGTGTATGAGAGTAGATTAAAACTGATTTCATACAGTCGCCCAGGAACGATGCAAGTAAAGCATGCAATTTTATGTACCACCTGCACAAAATGTAAATCTAGAAAATCACAAAGTCTCCATTGGTATAAGTACATGGAAGGGTTTACAAGGAAGGGTAATACTAAATTCTATCCCACTCTTAAACCACACAACATTCATCTTAACGACAGGAAACTAGCTACATTGGGAGGTGCACAAAAACAGATGCTCTTTGCTAGATTTAGTGGGAGTCACTTCAGAAGGAATACAGTGATTAAAAAAAAAACCCAAATGACAAGATCTTGCCAGTAATTTAGATATCTGGGAAGTGATAAGAAATGTCATAGATTTATGTATCTAAGATTTTGGAGAGATTTTGGAGAGATTTTATTAGCCTTTCTCAGGACACCAAGTCCATTGCTCTTCTCTAGTATGCCTACACTGACTACTTGTCCTTGTTCTGCAAATTCACTCCTTACTATCTTCATTACATAGGATTTATGGGCTAGTATTACTGTGTGTAGTGGCACTCTCACAAACTGAAATGTTTTTGATGCAGTGTATTCTGGGCTTAAGCTTAATTTGCTTATTCAATATATACATGAAGCCTAATGGCCACATATCAGTACTTGCATGTTTTACTGTGGTATTCTCTCCAAACTCTTTTAACTCCATTTCATAGCCATAAAGACTCAGTTTTGTTCCAGCAAAAACACATCAACTATATTGATTAAAATTCAGTATATATGCTTTTTATTTATATTTGAGATATTTTTGGATGTTACTGTTTGGTTATGTTTGACAAAGTATTGTGCAAGTAGCTCCTGGAGACACACAAAAATGGACCAAGTTTACAATAATGTGAGGGGGTGAGTCTTGTCTCTTCAATAATGCTTTTTTTTACAAAAAGCTGCTTTTTTTTTTTCTCTCACATTTTCAACTCTGCAGAGAATACCATGATCTGCTGAGCACCTGTCATCTTTTATTTTAATGCACAGAAACTTTAATGCAACCATACTAAAAAAAGGTTTTGGCTTATTCTCTGCTTCTCTGGTTTGGACATGATCACAGTGGCATTTTAAAAGACTGCTGCTGCTTCATGCTCTGACTGGGACACGGCCCAGAAGTCAGTCTTTGGTCTTTCTGTATTTTGAGCAACCTCAAGCAGATTGCAAATCCCCTTGAATAGTAGGAAGAACTGCAAGTCACAGATCAGGGGTAGTTAGACATGCTGATATTAGGAAACAGCTAAAAGTCACTTCATACACTTTGATTCTCTGGCAAGCAGGGACCTTCTCATTTCCCTGTGGATGAATCTGTCCTGGCCATGGGTCTGAGGAGTGGCAAAGTCACCCTCAGCAGCCTCGGCTTCTGTGGGCCACTGTTTGTACCTGCAAGTCAACCCTATTTTGGAACTTGACATAGACAAGTCATCCAAACTGCTCTCTAGACAAATGGAGTTCAGTGGCCTGAGAATGGAATCTTGTCCATAACCATTTTATTTTTTTGGCTGCTTACAGGGTAAAGGAAGTCCACACAAATAAATAATCAGGGAAACAAAGAGGAGAGGAAAGGCCCTGTATGTTTCTCCTGCCACGTGCCATTGCGTGGTTTCCTACAACGAATTTCAGTGACTTAGGCTAGAGAGTCAGAAGGCAGAGGACAGAAGAACTCAGAGTGAGCAGTGGAGGATGAAAATGGGAAATCTCCATTCTTATGCAGGTTGAGCATTTCTGTGACCCAGGTGGTGCCATCGAAAGCAATGGCATACCATTCAGAAGAAGCTGCTGCCTCTGAGTAACAGGTGCTCTGGAGAAAGGTAAGAAATAACAGACGGGAAAGATTGCTGCTCTGAGGATAAGCTATCAAAAAAACCCTGGGACTGAAATGACAGATGACGAACTGTTGATAGTAAATTTCAAAACACTATCTTTTCATCAACTAGTCAAAGTTTTCATAACTTCCAGCACACATATCTTCTTTGTACATAGTATGCCACATATATAAGATTCCCTATACACATTGATTTTTTTCATGTAAAGAAGTGAGCAATATATTGTGGGGTGATGTGGGAGTTTAATATTACACAAGTATGTCATAATATATGAAAAGGATCTTTATATACCCTGAAAGTGATGTGACAAAACTAAAGACAACTTTGAGTCTGGTATGATTCCCCATTTAAAGCTAAACTACTTGGAGAAAGCCCTTCCTTTTGGCTAAATACACTATATTGTGCAGAGTGTCTTAGATTTCAAGTGCTTAGAATACATTCTGTCCATGTGGTAGCTAAATATATTGTTTTCTCTATTTATACAGAAATTACTTTCTGCTAAGTCATGTCTAGCTTTGTCACAAAAGTTCTGAGTGTTAAAGAGACTGGTTGTATTACACTATAATGAAACTATAAAACAGTATTACCAAAAGGGAAATATGATAAATGTATCACAGTTATTGTATTTTAGTATTAAAGAGAAAAAAAAGGGAAATAATATTGATGGAATGCACACCATTAGTCACTTGCATTCTTTCCTCTTTCAGCCATCTCTTTTCTGTTATTTCTTTTTAGTAGGACTTATTTGCATTGACTCACTGGTTAGGATCTAATTCTCCTGCATTCCTGAAAGCTCCAACTATAAATGGCAAAGTGACCTGCAAAGCTCATGTCTACAGGGACTAAGATTGAAAGATCTCAACAAATTGTTTTGACAAATAGTCAGCTTTGAGGGAAAGAAATCCTCATCCTTCCCACAAGTGATTCAGTTTCATTATTATAATGTAACCTTTTGATTCTTCAATTCACTGTTCTCAAATATCTGTTGAGAAACACTTAAAGAATGTTTGTCTAGTAAAAAACCCTCAAAAAGCTTTTCCCAGCCCTGCTAATGGGCTAATTAAGGCAGTGCCCTGTTTAGCATGTGAAACCTAACAGCTGAAGGTGCCTGACTCCCAAGGCACTGCACTGGGCTCCAGCTACCTGGTTCACAAAGTGTCCAGTCATAAGTCAAGTGACACGGTGCCTAACTTAAAAAAAGTGTTTGAGTTGAAATTAGTTCTACAGGAACTAGCTGGGAACTTAAAGAAGAATTAGATTCACTATCACCTTTGCAGATTTGGCAGGTAGCTTGCTACATCGGAAACCAGTGATGCAGCATTGACTCCAAGGGTTTTGTAGTCTGGAGCATCGTTCAGGCTTGATTAACACAGAGAGAAATAACTATAACCTCAGAGAGCCACTGCAGTAAAGACGACTTTTGGGGTGTCAGCCAGCTTTTTTATTCACATATTTTATTTTGCATAGGATTTTCTGTTGCAATTTAAGGAGTAACTGCTTTAGGAAAAATTTTGGGCTGCAGTACTGCAAATATTTTGTCTAAACAGGATAATGCTTGTTCACAAGGCACTAAACAAAGCACTTAAGATTCTAGGTTCCTCACATGACTCCAGCTAAGAGCTGCACATTTCTCTGAATTAGCTTTTTTTCACAGATTCAGAAACATATTCCTACTCATTTTAATGTCTTGCCCTTCACTTTGTTTTTGCAAACTTAGCAATTGATATTATTTTGCCCAGAAATGCTATCTCTTTAAATAGGAATAATTCATGCTTAGTGGTAACAGCTGATAAATTATAACATTCCATAAATATTGTGTATACTTCTGAAAGGCAGAATATTAATCTGTCTCCAGATGTTTCCAGAAATAGCATTTCTGAGACACCAGAAGTTTTGAATCACCAATGTGAAAAGTCTATAATTTATGACACATTAGAATTTAGTACGGAAAGAAAAAAAGACACAAATCATCTATAGTCCTATACCAGCCATGAAGAAGTCGCCTAGATTTTCACAAGGCACACATTCCCACCTAGTAACATGTTTAGTGCATTACATGTTCTGTTACACCAATAACTCTGCCGTATAATTATTTCAGACTTGAATATTGATTTATGCGTTGCTACAGCATTGGTGCAGGAGAGTTCCCAAATTTAGTTACGTGTATGATTTGCTGAAGCTTGTAATTTCCAGAAATTAACCTTCCTAGCATACATCAAAGACAGATTTAGCCACATCCCTCATCATACAAGTTCCCCTCTGTCCTCTCCCGCTCAGGAGTAAGGCACTCTGCTGCTGCCTGCTGTCACTAGAATCAAGGCTCACCTTAGGTGAAACAGTGGGCAGCTATGGTGAGCGCTGGTGGCATGACTGGGATGTGACTTCCCAGAGGCAGAAGGCTGTTTCTCCCTGGGTTAGATGCTCCATCTGCCACACCAGGATTAGGGGGAGCCCAAGTTGCACCTGCTTATCAGCTCTTCATATTTACTCTGTCACCTAGAGGAAGAAAAAAAAAAGTTCTTTCATTTTCCTGTGCAGAAATTCATGAGGTTGAGAATTGAGTGTTGTAAATCCAGCCCTGAAGCAAAACTTCAACCACAGTAAGAACACTACAATAAAATAAATAGTCAGAAAGAGACACTATTCAAATTGCAATTACTGTTTTCTGCATCTGCCTATATATTTGGGTTCAGGTTCTTTAAAAATTTTGGAATTCATTAAGAAAAAAATAAATCATTTTGCTTATCAGAGCATAATGTCTTATCAGAGTTCATGTCGTAACAGAGCAGGCCTCCATTTTAATATTTTTAAAAGAACTGATAATGAGACAGTAGGTGAAAAGAGTGTACTGCTGTCCCATCTTTAAGCATTCAGAAATTTAGCAAAGAAAGTTGGCTTTAAGCTGGGTTGGGATGGACCTGGCTCTGCAAGAACTGACTTTTTTTTTTTCCAGACTATCTTCAGGAAATATGTAATTTCTGTATCACCACCCACATCACATTGCTCCGGAAAAGCCTGCTTCCCTCCCATTTCTTCACTTTTGCTCCTGTAGCAATACTTCCTTTCTTGATGTTCAGGGACAGAACTGACATCACTTCCAAGGGAATTAATTTCCTGAGAATATAGGCAAACTTTTGTGAGTACAGAAAATCAGCCGCACAAAATGTTTGGGCAAGGTCGCTTCAAATCAGGACGGTCATGTTTGAGTTTTCAGTTACCCTGTTTTATTTTCAAAATGACATTCATGCATCTGTTTTCACTTTACTCTTTGCATGATTTAAGTTATTCACATTCTTTGTCACTGCACTTACAACACTAAATTACAATTTAGTAGCTCATTAGTGAGAGTAATTGCCAATATCTTGCCAAATAATCTGTGTCCACTATAAATGAAACCTGCATAAATTAGAAAGGGGTATTTTGCTTTTAAGACTATGAGAATAATTTCTGCTATAAATAAACACCTTCATGTGGCTAGTAGTGTTTAGACGACTATAAAACATCCCTTGTGTAATTAGGAAGTCCATTCTTGTGTAATTAAGAAAATGAACAAGTATTAATTTTGAGGGACCACAGGTGGCATTGTCACCCTATTATAATGTAATACATACTCACACTTGCATTATTTTTATATACAACTGCTGTAATGTTTAAGAATAGTTTTTAAATTAAGCTAGAAATTGATACATTTTAACTTAAAAAATGCCAGCAAAACATAGTTCTTAAAAAAAAGAGCAAAATCACCCTACATACAGTGTTTCTATTTTACAGTAACCAAAGGAAATTGTTTGAAAGTGATTTCTAAAAAAATTTGAGTGATTCTTCCTCTTTTTTTTGCCACAGAATATTATTCAAGAATACTTAAAGCTTTGTGTGCTTGGTTTTGGCTACTTGCTTATAAAATTTTCTTAGTCGAGGAAATTTCAACAATTTATAGTTTAGCAAAGGTATCGCATAAAAAGGAAAAGACAAGTGGAAAACAATCTATTTTCTTTCAGTTTTAAATAGTGATAGACACAATAGACTTTGGGATTCTAAGTTCAGACACATACACTCATGTTTTTACTTGAGATCATTGACTCCCAGAGCTGGAGTAAACTGAAGTAACATAGATGTTTATGACCATAATTGTCTCAGAAGTGCCTGGATGCCTTTAACACAAGTTGGTTAATAAATATGTTTCCGCAGTTTAAATATTTATCTAGGCTCATGCTCTTTCCTGCAAAGCCAGTACCACCTCCTCACAGACACAGCATCATGTGAGAGGGAGCCAAGAGTCGTTGGAGAGCACGAAACGGAATTCTGCTTTTTTTTTTATGGTCTGCTGTTAAATTGATGAAAGTCCTTTGCTGTGGCAGTGACTGCAAACCCTTCTTTGCGCAAGAGCGAAGCACTGTGGCTGCATTTCCCTTCGGTGCCTTCCCTGCAGAACGGATGCTGAAACCAAGTGTTGGACCAAAGGATACAGTGCACAGGAGCACTGAGAAATGGCAGCATGCCACCTCACGTAATGAATTTGTCATGTAGCCACCTAGAGATACTGTCTGGAAACACTCAGTCCTTGTTCTGGCTCTTGTATGACAGCTAGCTCAAGATCCAGGAGTCTCATTTAGGTCTGTATTTAGATTTTCTAAATCTGTCTGTAACAGAACATTTCAGCGCAGTGAACTAGTATTGTTCACCAGATTTTATAAATAGTGTTCCTCAAAAAAAAGTTATTTCATTGAGAAACACTAGGAAATGCCCAACTCTAGAAACTTTAGTCTTCTTCAGTAAAGAGACAGATACAATTCTAAACCCCTCTTATTTAGCTACAGAATATTTTTGCCACCTCACAGAGTGTGACATGCACGGAATAAAAACCAGCACCCAGAATAACACAGCAGAGGACAAAAAGAAGAATGAACAGGGAAGAAGTACCCTTTTCATTGTCTCTGGAGTGAATGACCCTTACATAGGTTCCTGGAGACCTGAGGGTACTCCTAGGGAACTGCTGAGCCTCATCTGCAGGACACCAAAGTTTAGCTCAAGGTAGAAAGCTTTTTCACCGTGAGGTGTGTAAACAGGACTTTAGGATTTTACCTGCCAAGACCTGTGACTGTCACAGGCAATAACCCCCTGCTTTCCTGAACGGCTAAAACCCACAACTTTTGATTTCAGGGCTATTCACGGAGTATTTTTTTTGCTCCTTTGCAAGGATCCACTTCTGATGTCACCTGAGCATATGACATCTCTCTGCGCTGTCACGTCACAGCAAGCCAGATGCTGTACACTTCGGAGAAGCTCTTTTCTGTCCTGTCCACCCTCTTCCACAGCTTGGCTCTCCTTTTCTTGGTGCTGCCCTGAGGCAACTTCTCCTCCTGTGGTAGCTGCCCCACTAAAACACTGTTCAAGCTGCAGAGAAGGGGAGGAGTTACAAGATAAAGCTACAGCATTTGCTTCCAAAGCAAGCAATTCTTCGGAGCTCTCGTTGGGAGGATATACTTTGGCTACAAAGTGGGAAGGGGCTGTGTAGAGAAGGGGGCACAAACTGTGTTTTCTTCCCTTTATGGGAAGATAAGAGGTTAGCCTGGGAGAGCAAGCAGCTGCCTTTTGCATTTGTCAGTCACTTGTCTGCCTTCTGAATCACGGACATGTGTCTTTCCCCACGGGTTTTTTGTTGTTTGGGGTTTTTTTTTTCTTTTTTCCCACAAATTTGACAATTGCTCAGAAATTGCAGTGGGAAATCCCTTCTGTGTGCTGTTCGTGGTGTGAATAATTTCCCCATGGGATTATGTACAAACATAGCCCTATATTATTATATAACAACCGAAAGCAAAACAAAACCAAGAAGGGGGTGGAGCGTTTGCGGCTGTCACTCGTGCAAACTTAATCCTAATTTCACTTGACTTGCTGCACAACTTTTCCAAGACTTGTGAGTATTTTAACTTTTAATATTCTCTTTCTTTTTTTCTTGTGTTAAAAATATGAGGCAACTCATATTGCTCAGCTTGCAGTCAATTCATGGCTTTTAAAATGGTCTTGTAGTATTTGTTATAAATATAAAAGACATAGTTTAAGTATTGTATTTAACCTTGTAGCTGGCATGCATTTCTCTGTTTCTGCTGAGACATCATCAAATACAGAGAACTGGTGTTAGCCAGCGAAAATTTGTCATAGTTTTCTAACAGATTTACACAGCAAAAAAGAGAAAACAAAGATACTGCTGTGAGCCTAATTAACATAGCAAGGACAGAGATAAGCTGGGAGAAAAATTATTTACCATCAGTGTATACACTTGAGAAAGCATTAAATGCAGGCAGGGAACTGAAAATCTGCAGTCAAGTGGAATCCTACTGAACGTAGTGATAGAGAGATTACTGTAGCTGACAGCAGTATAATAGGGAGGCATTAGCAAAATACATTCATGAGTCTGATGCTAAAAATGCCACACTAAAAGGTAGGAGGAAAAAGACATGTGGGGCAGAAACTTGTGAAGGACTGTACTTGTCAACACCTGCAAAATTACTTCTGTAAAAGGAAGCAATAGGAAACATGTTTTGCTATACTTTCCAAACAGTCAAGAGCACGGCACGTCCTTGGCCATTTATAAATGTGTTTATTTCTGTTTATAGCTACCAATTTATTTGACCTGTAAAGATAAATGGGAAGGTATCGCTTAGTTATTTTATCTTGGAAGGAGCTACTTAATTACAGATCAACTTGGTATAAACAAATGATCTTTATTGATCAATAGAGTTATTAAATTAATTCTTTGTGAACCTACTGGACTGTTAAATTCTAAGAACACATAGTATAATTTTATAGCCCGTCATATTATTTTAGCTCTGCAGACTCAGACAATAAAGGTCAGCTTTGCCATCTCTTTGGAGTGTTATGCCGTAATAAGGGGAGCAACTCCTGTCTGGGCAGGACCCACAGCAGAGCACTCTGGCAAGATGCACAGTGGGATTTACAGAACCTGGAGAACCTCAGCAGGGAGCGGAGAGGCCCGCTGCAGCCCACAGCTGGCACCCCAAGGGATGATGGTGGCCAAGCCCACTCCTACCTATAAAAGAAGCCCTTGGTGATTGCTAGCGACTGGGGTGTGGCACGGCAGTTCGCAAGGCAGGGTGCGCAGGAAGTGTGCTGGAGTTCTGCCAGCAATTGGGAGCCATGACATCCACCTAGAGAAAGCCACGGCTTCTCTAAGCTCTGCATCCACCATGACTGATGCAGCTGCCCAGGCAGAGCTCCAGTGGGAACACGCTCCCACCCAGGTGTGCCCTACTCTTATACCAGCTGGGACAGCAGCAGTGAGCACACCTGTGGGCAATCTGCCCAAGCAGAGAAATAGAGTGACAGAGCTGCAGGAGGAGGTGAGTAGGTGGAAGAGAATCAGGGAGTGTGAGAGACAGAGAGAGACAGGAACCACATCCTGGGGCAGGTAGGTAGGACTCATGGCATGGGGGATTCCCTGTCTTCTCTCCACTTGGCTGTGCACGGTAACTCAAGGGACAGGGCGCAGCGGTGACAAGTTTCTGCCCAGGACAGCGGGTGCATCTCATCTGTGACTCCCTTACCTTTTCAGGTGCCCTTGCAGAACAGGTATGAGGCTCTGCAAGTGGAGTTGAACAATGACTAGGACAACAGTTCACCCAGCTTGGAGGTGATGTCAAGGTTAAGACAGCCTGCGCCCTGTGTCAAAACAGCTCCCCTAAATAAAAAAGATGGGTCACGGTCATAGGGGACTCCCTTCTGAAGGGAGGAGAAGGCCCAATATGCAGACAGAACCCACTTCTTAGGGAAGTCTGCTACCTCCCTGGGGCCCAGGTTAAAGATGTGAAGGGCAAGTTCCCTACCCTGGCACAGCCCTCAGATTACTATCCATTATTGCTTTTTCATGTAGGCAGTGATTAAGTTGCAGCAAGAAGTCTGAGGGCAATCAAGACAGACTTCAGGGCCTTCAGACAACTGGTTAAGGCTTCAAGAGCACAGGTAGTGTTTTTCTCTGTACTTCCAGTTGCAGGGAATGATAATGGAAGAAACCAGAACAACCAGCAGATCAACACCTGGCTCTGAGCCTGGTGACACCTGCAGAATTTTGGGTTTTTTGATCATGGGTCAGTCTACACAACACCAGGGTTGCTGGTGACAGACAGGGTACATCAGGGTCTACAAAGACATCTGGACAGACTGGATCGATGGGCCAAGGTGAATTGTATGAGGTTGAACAAGGCCAAGGGCCCAGTCTTGCTCTTGCATCATAACAACCCTCTGCAACGCTACAGGCTCGGGTAGGCATGGCTGGAAAGATGCCTGGTGGAAAAGAACATGGAAATGTTGGTTGACAGTCAGCTGAACATGAGCCAGCAGTGTGCCCAGGTGGCCAAGGCCAACAACATCCTGGCCTGTATCAGAAATAGTGTGGCCAGCAGGTCCAGGGAAGTGATTGTCCACCTGTACTCAGCTCTGGTGAGGCAGCACCTCAAAACCTGTGTCCAGTTTTGGGCCCCTCACAACAAGATTCACTCTGAGAGTTTCTAGATCTTCACTGTAGAGGGATCACAGGGGACAGAGGTGCAGGCTGATGTGGAGGTATTGGGTAGTATGGATAATGTCATGCTAGATTTTTTTCTGAAGAGCGTAAAGTTCCTTCTCATTTCAGCTTGCAGTCTCTTCCAAGCTATGGCCAGTAATACACTTGACATAAACACTTCAATATCAGGTACGGGGTTCTGTCCGTGAAATGTTTACCTCTTTTGTACTCAGGGAGTTTGGCTTGCTGCACAGCAGAAAGAAGGACTTTTTGGAACATCCTCTCTGTGAAAGATATTGTTCTGCCAAGATATCATGTTTTGTAGTGTGAAGCAGATCACTGTTCGGCAGTCCTGCACAGTGTTATTGTTTGCAGGAATCAGTCAAGCACAGCAGCCTAACCTCAGTTGTTGGAACAAACTTGTTACTCTGCACACAATTACATATTTTATTCGTCTTTTTCATGTGACCTGGCCTTGTTGCTGCATCCTCTCTTTCATCATTGTACCATCAGTAGGAGCTAAAACCCGAGAGGGTACATGTCCTTATATTCATGTTTTTCATGCTGTCTTTTTGTGCACTTAAGAACTCATAATGGAAGAGAGTGACTTTAAAGGTTGTTTTAACTAGAGGACCATAATGCACCTATTTCTCTTATTATAATACATTTCCAATTCTCTATGCCAAATTATAGTGTGCTAGGCAAAACAAGAACATCTCAAACATATCCATTTGCTGTACATGCATGCTAAAATATTTCTAATTTTCAAAAGTACTGTGAAAGTAATTGCTCAGAAATGGAGGAACAAAATCTCTACTATCAGTTATTTTTTATCAGTTACTTATTACTCAGAGAAATGTATACGAAGCAAAATCTTTTTTTTAATTAGCAGTTCCCAAATTTAAAGGCATTCTACTCACTCAACCCAAATTTCTGATTCCTATTTTACAGACTTTGGTAGGACAGGAGTTCACTTCAGGTAAAAATTATGACATATTACCAAATAAGCTGATATATTTGTCTTTGCAAAGACCAAACTCTGGGAGAAAGCACTAGTAATAGGTCCTCATGGGAATATAAGCCCAAAACTTATTTTTGAGCAGAAGTTCAAACAGGACTATGTTGAAGGTTCCCAGTACTTAGATTATTCTTTCACAAACAAAAGGACTTACGATTTCATGTCATTAGTCCAGATCAGCTTGCCTTTTAACCGCTTCTGTGCCAAAACGTTGAACCTTAAACTCACACCAGAGAGGTTCCTGCACGCTGATAACTCCTCTGTTCCTGCTGGGCCAGTGATATTCCCAAGACTGGTGCTATGATTCCATGTTCAGATTGAACCTGCAAGATTACAAAAGAAAGACACTTCAGTCAAACTGCCTGTACTGTATCAGTGTAAGCAACTGACATCCCACTTGGCAAGGGCTGAGTGCCAACTTTGAGATAATATCCTCCATATCTCTGTGTGAAGTCTAGTCTGGCATTTCCTCTACATCTGGGGCCTGTTGTCTAGTATCCATCAGGATTTATGGGCAGCTAGGGCTAGATTTTTATGTCATGACGACAACACAAAGAATTCAGGCATCTCAGCAGCTAATAAAAGCTTTCTGCCTTCCATTCATAAATTAATGTACTAGCGTAAGTACAGAGATTGATTCTATTTCAACTAAGAAATTAGTGAAGAGCAGCAGAAATATTTGAAAGCCAGCAGGAGATGCACCATATAATTAAATTGTTGTCCTTGCTGATAGGTTATTATCAGCAGGTAACAAGATAGGTGCAGAATTACAAACCATCTTACAGTATTTCATACTAGAACAGATGAGGTATGTCTTCAGTGGCAGCATAGAATACTCACTCAGACATTGTTGCCATAATAGCTGCTATAAACTACAACTTAACAGCTTATCAATTAACTCTAGTGCCAATGCTTAAAAATTCTTTACCAAAAAAAGACTGATTTTTTGCCTACTGAGAAATTGTTTTTAAAAACCTGCTTTAAAAAAATAACTGTAGACTAGAAAGGCTGTGCTCTGTCTCAGCTAAAAACATCTTATACTGAATTTGCTAAAATAGCCCAACCATGACTAGAATTTATGAAGGGTTTTAGGGTGCATAAAGCAAATGTACTGCATGTAATGCTCTGTCACAGCTAAAAACTCTTATACTGAATTTGAAAAATAGCCCAACCATGACTAGAATTTATGAAGGGTTTTAGGGTGCATAAAGCAAATGTACTGCATGTAATTTGTTTTTTCACAGAGTGATCACCATATTCTAAACCAACAGCCAAAAATGGTCCCCACTGTGTCTTGTCCTGGATGCCGTCTCTGCCAGAAGGCTGAAAATGTCAAATATTTAGAAATTCTTTTCCCTAGAGTTCAGTGTCAAGAACAAAGTCAAGAAGTTTGTCTCTGCTGGGGAAAGGACTTGAGCTCATGTGCCACAGATCCTGTTGGTACAGATACAAAATATGGTGATGCAGGTGTTGAGCTAAAGAACTTGTGAACAACTCATGCAGTAGAAGATCCATTTTATGTAAAGGATGACAACACTGAGAAAGTTTCAATCCACATATCTTAAACATAATATTAACTGTTAATGTGTTGTTAAATTAACAGAATACCTATTCTATTTGGTGGGACACAGTAAATATGTTCTTCAGGGCTCCATTCAGCTGCCTTTGTCATTGAACTCATGATTATTTTTTTTTTCCTGTGATCTTCCTCCTTTTCTACACATCTTTCTTTTCCAAATAAGGACATTTATAAAGGGTTTTTCTCAGGAGCTTAGTCCATTTGGTGAACAGAATCCATTTTGTTCATAAATCCTGTAAGAAAATAAGGAAATCATTACATCATACTAGGCTTAAAGATCTAATACCTCTTCAAAATTCTGAATTCACAGCAAGGCAGTCAGCATAGGATTGCTCCTAAGAAGAATATGCTGTCACTTCTGCTACACCCAACTTTTCCTTCTTCCTTTCACCTTCACCTCACTTCTTAATCCTTTGCTGTGCTCTCCACTCAGTCATGCTACTCAAACTCCACTGCTGTGTACTAGCAGCCTCACTGATTTCTTTTCCTCAGCCTTCACCACACTGTTCCTACAGGGAGCCTTGTTTTTCATACAAAGAGTTCTCTTTGCCTCTGAAGCTCTGAGATGAAGTGTGTTCACTGTGAAGAGACTGCTGGAGACCAACTACACAGTGCCAACAAATCTTTTCTGCCATTATGTAAACCAAGACACTCATGACTTGGCCAAGCTTGTGGAGGTTATCTTGGCTGCCAAACTTGAACACATTACTAAGAAGCACAGCTTTAATTAAACGGTTAGGAGCATTTTCTGCTAATTTTTAGTTTTTAGGAATGACTGAACTACTCGCGATGGAGCTTAAAAGAAAATCACCAGCCTGAATAAGTAATTCAGTGCAGGAAATTTCAGTTCTAAACAGTCTCACCTTGACTAAACTAAAAACAACAGAAACTTGAATCTTATTTTTTGAGATCCAGCTGCAAAAGGCTATAATAATACTGTAGGCAATAGCCCCTTTACATATATAGAAATACGTCTGTGTTCTCAGCCCATATCTTGAAATTATCAGTGCTTTAGTTAATTTTCTAAGAAAATAATGCTTATATAACCACACATCTGTGTCTGCATATTTCTGCCTCCCTCTTCCATCACATTTTTCCCTCCAAGGCCAAAGTTCATTGAAAAATTAACACTGGAAGAGGTATCTACAGGTCGTCTCTTCCAGGCTCCCACCTAAAGCAGAGCTAAATTCAACATCACAGCAGTTTGATCCAGGCTTGGTTGATTTTTTTATACCTCTGAGAATGGAGCTTCCACTACTTCTGCAGGCAGCCTCCTTCACAAGTGTATTATCATGCAGATCGCATTATGATTCCTTTTATACAAAATACTAATATTAATGTCCAAATAGACTGTTCTGTCAAGATGTCTTCAACGCTTTCTTCTGTATCTATTCAGGCTCTTGCTGTGAATAGAAAACCAATTGTTTGAACAAAAATTTGCTTGGTTCTCCAACATTTGCAAGATCTGAAAGTGAACCTAGGAAAAAAAAACATTCTAAACCAGAACGGAAACATTCCAACTAGGTTTTATTGTGCCTGTAAAAACATAGTAAAAAGGGGAATGAGCTGGTTAAACAATTGTGATCCCTACTATGAAAACACTGCGTAAGTGGCAGTGGTATAGTGGATTGCTGCTGACCACTCCTCAATTCCAAATTGTTTGTCTTACGTATTCTTTTCTAATTTATTTTATAAAATAAGAGAGACAACGAAAATAAAATCACATCCCTGGACCGTACCATGTCTACGTAAAAGGTCACTATTTAAAGCAGTTGTCGTGCTGTGTTGTAGTAATTGGGGAAACTCTTCCAGCCCTTTCTAAAAAACAGAATTATACTGATATTAGTTAATATTAGCTTCCTAGGCTACAACCTCTCTTCTGATTGTTATCAGGAGTCTTCTGATTGTTATCAGAAGTCATAAAAAATTACCCCTTGATGACAACATACACAGGGGAAATCCCCCTTATGTTGCAGCATTCAAAGATGGATCTCTACTACCTAGATAAAAATAACCATTTTTAAAAGTTTGTCTTGTTTTTTCCATTAATTTAGAAGACGTAAAGGGGACTTGCAAAGGTTACTTGTGAAATTTCAGCAACTTCCTGCTTTGAATGCTCTTAATAGATGGGCGGAGAGCCACTCAGAACTATATTGCAACATTATATACACTTATTTTTTCCACATCTAGGTCCCAGAATGTACTTGGCTCATCCAGATTCTGTGTGTGTGTGTGTTCTGAATAATGTTCCAACAGGCAGGATGCTGGGAATGGCACAGCCAACACAAAATTATGCTGGAGCACTGAGCAGCCTGGTGAGTCAAGTAAGTGCCACGTAAACATGATGACTTTTTAGAAAAATTTGAAAAAGCTTGAAACGTTGTTTTTCAGCCCAACAGGACAACTAGGCAACGCAGCAAATTTCTAGTATGCAGCAACGTGGACAGGTGAACTTGTTATAATCCAAAAGCCGTTAGCATACAGCACTTGGTACCCCTCAGGCTTGCACATACGCGCCCATACTGGCAGACCAGTCCCTTTCGTTCCTCCAGTTAAGCTCCTCACCTGACAAGTGGGGCTTACTGCTGAGGGACCTGGCAGCCTGAGGTGGGATTCTCCCACTTTCAAACACTTCATTGTTCCACAAAAACAAAGCAGAGCAGAGAACTGCCTGCATGATACTTTGCCATGGAGGAGAAAACAGAAAAGTGGCCCAGCTGTGGGCCCTCACCCATGTGAAGACGGCAGCTGGGCTCCAAGGCAGGCACGGTGCAATCAGCCCAGTCTCCACGGTGCCTCCACAGCCCCAGCCCTCGCAGCCTTCACTGACAACGTGCTGCACTGCGGATGGATATGTCCCTGTGCAAAGCCAGTCCACCTAAATATACAGGTAGGGGGAAAAAGGCAAAGAGGAATTGTCAGAATGCTCTTCATGCTAATTATGGCAGTGAAGTTGTTGTTTAAGATAGGGTAGATGAATTTTGATCAAAGCTTCTTTAGCTCCTTCAATTCTAAACTTGTAATTGCTCATACTGGAAACTATAGCTCATCTTTTCAGCTGGTTTACACCAGCTGCTTTTCTGCAGAAGTCATAGAAACAATCATCTCAAAACTGAGTTAATCATTGATTACACAATAGCTTCATATGACTTCCTGTAAAGTGCTAGAGTGATTACATCCCAATCTTATATTTTATTAACAGTAGGAAAAATACAGCCCTCCTGATCATGGAGAAAAATTTGGATCTCAAACCCTGCCAGTGCAGCCTATGAAAAACTGGGAGGATTAGAGCAGTTTATGGGACAGGTGAAGAATATAGCATAGCTAAGTCACACCCCCAAATCTTAGACATTTAGAGAGCCACTTGTTTTGTTTTGCTTTTTTAAAAAAATCTAATTCATTACCATTCTGCTGTTTGTATTCTGTGGGGAGACTAGGGTAGAAGACAAAAGATCAAATCTTACACATTTAGAGAGCCACTTGTTTTGTTTTGTTTTGCTTTTTAAAAAAAATCTAATTCATTACCATTCTGCTGTTTGTATTCTGTGGGGAGACTAGGGTAGAAGACAAAAGATGACTCAGGACATCATAGTATCTTCTGCTTGTTGGCTGCCTTCAGGTGTCTGTTAGTACCATGACCTACACTACTGCATGGATCTGCTTGTCACAGACCTTTTAGAACTGCACCTTGTTACAGCGTTCCCACTTCTGCACCTCCTTCTTTCCAGTCTACGCTTCTACCACCTCCTGCATCATATTCCATCCACACCAGACTATAAGTCCCTGAGCCTTTGTCCTTAGATTTTTGGTCTCCTGCCCATGTTCTCATAGAAAAAAAACAGGTCCTGGCACTTCTCAGGTGGTGCTGAAAATATATTATAATGACAGAGCAGGTCATGAGCACGTACAAGTTTACCACCTGTTAGTTCTTCCACAGTGATCACCTGTAGCATGTGAGTCAATTTGAAGTTATTCACTCTTCTAAGCCTGTTAAAAAAAATCAAATGCATCACAAGCAAATAAGTTTCTATTTATACTGAACATTTCAAATAAAAATACTGCTGGTTTTGTTTTGACTATAGTGTTTTCCCTACTGCTCTTATGGAATAAAAAAAGCCATTACACATATAGCAAGATGCAGACGCAGGATTGTCTGACTATCTCCGTAAGCAAGCTTACTTTGCCCTTTGGTCATAGCAATGTTACCTCTGTTATAACTTAGCTATTTAATCTCCTTTATCTTTCATGATAATTTAAGAAATTTCCTGTCTTCTGGAAGTAATTCTGTTCACTTCCAAAACCAGGAACCACTTTCAAATCCAGCCATACTACCACCCCTTTTAAAAGTATGTGCACATGTCTTTGCCTGGCATTTGTGCTATTACTTTTTCTCTAAAATTAATAATTTTATGCTATTTGACACAATTATACACTTCGTAATGTAACTATGAAGGTACAAACAAAGCAACATCCTTCCCAATAGGACCTAGCATCTAAAAGTTGATAAAATATATAGGCATTAACATCTATGTTGTGCCTGTTGAAAGGAAAAAAAAAGTGCAAGATAAACTGAAAAGAGTAAATTGCGATAGAATAGTCTGCTATGAGAAAAAAGCTGAGTGAATTCTATCCACTAGGACTAAATTATTGTTCACTGTGTAATAGTTTTGTAGAGATTTTTTTACTTTAAATCTTTACTGATCAATAAAGTTTTGAACTGGATGACGCTTTGGTAGTTTGAGCTACCTTCTCGCTTATTTTTAAGAGTTTCTTTATACAAAATACTATTTTTGAAACTACCACACAAAAGCTAAGAATATTGTGATAATGTTAGAAGTTTCAGAACAGTTGCCAGAGATTAGCTCAAAGAGGTATCACTCCCTGCAGAACAGACAGGTCGTCACATTACCAGAGATTTAGGAACCAAGGTTCCCAGCCTGTTTTCCAGAAATCAAATCAGCCTTCCATTACCCAAAATGACTTTGACTAACCAAATCTCTGTCTGTTGGCTGTTTTGCTGTGACTTATCGCTAAATGCTAGAAAAAAAGATACCATACAGAAAAAGTTAGACTAGAGTAGCTGCTCCTTGGGAACTCGACAAGGGAGCAGTCAAAAGAAATACTAATCTACAGGCTCACAAATAATTTCTTAACCGTAGCATATCCAAGGGTACTTGTGCATGCACTGAACTAGCTCCTGTCCAGTGATGGCCTGTGGGCTCTGTGATTCTCTTAAGTGCAAAGAAAGTCTTCGTTAAGGAGGCTGCTGAATAAGACTTTATTTATGACATTAATATAATCATTTACATCATCATAAAAATGAGAACAAAGAAAATAAAGGGGGAAGATGTACATTTCACCCTGAGTCTTGCTCCACTGATTCTAACAATGATAGTAGAAGCAGACTTTGAGTTCTCTTACAGGAACAATTTCAGTACTTTTATTAGCTAATTCATACTTACATTTGAATGAAGTTTCATATGTGATATTTTGTTACACTTTCATAATCATCTAGCCAGTTGAAAACTAGGTTTTTCTACTGTATTGGAAGCCTACCAAGGTTGTTGGGCAAATTAAAGCCTCCAAAAATGTTCCAGGCATATTTATCCTCAAAGTTATTAATAAAACAAACACCAACCATCTAATCCTTCAGGATATGAGTTAAAATTTATCCAAGTCCTAAAAAGAAAGAAACTAGAAGTGAGCACAGAAATTAGGGTGCAAGTTCAATATGCATTTCTATTAATTACTGCATAACACGTTTTTAATGATATCATCTTGTTAAGTGAGATGGTTAGGTTATAACAGGGTTGATGTGTGCACTGTGAGAAAATTTCAGGACAAGCAAAAGCAACTTGGGGGACTGTTCCTCTATTTCCTTTCTGGAAAAGTTGGCTGTTGGAGATGCATTTATAAGTTACAGCTTTCCTCTGGTAGGAGGGTAGGCTGTAGATTTGCCTTGTTCTGTCCTAAGCTTGAATCAGGCGTTTTTTACAAAGCCAAATGAAGAGGTATTCTCTCTCAAAGCTTTCCAGATGGTGGTGGGAACAAAGGGGAAAACGACAGAACACACGTTCTAAACCTGAGGAAAAATGCACCTTCCAACTTTGTTGCCAAGGAGAAATAAATGTAATACTAATATATTCTCTTCCCTAGTTCCTGAGCAAGGATAACAAACAAAATATCTTCCATAGAGAGGACCTTTTCCCATTTCAGAGTAACAGACAAATCTCTATCCAAAGTTTAACATTCCTTTTCTTACCTGCTTTGCTTACCATCTATGCCTGTAAGGTAAGATCAATTCAATTATCGTGTCCTGAAAAGGGATCAGACAACAGAAAGATGAGAGAAGCATCTATGAAGAAAGGAAGAAGTATAGAAAACTGTCACAAGACAGTACTGAGAACCACAGGAACATATAGAAACAGCTGCTGGAGTAACCACAGGAAAGAGAGGTCCAGCTCAAGAATATTCCAATTAAAACTCCAGTCCAGAAAAGCCATACAGCCTAAAATTAATGACATGCTGGGAAGAGCTGTGTTCTTTTCCCCTACTCAGGTTGCAAGATGATGAATCATTAACAACCTCCCCTTTTTCCTACTACTTGCCTTTCTCCATGCATATATCAAGGACGGCAGATATAAATACTACTTTTACTATAGCACAGACTAACTCACACCTGTGGCTTCAGTACATGAAGACACACCCATCAGTTCTGTGCTCTTGCATTCAGTGAAGTTTAAAATATTTCTTTTTATAGGCTGAACCTCCTAGTGTTAGGTTTGCATAGTTGGTGCTGAGTTTTTTTCTGGTAAGAAAACCTCAAAACCACTTATACATGACAAAGGCTTAATGCAGCATCATACTGTGTTTTTTAAAGAAACAGCTGCAAAACAGCCTGCAGCTTGTAACCTCCTTGCAGAATACCTTGGTGCTGTGGGTCCACTGGCAGGAAGGATGAAATTGCATGAACAACAGAACTCTCAGCAGTTCTGCTTCCCAGCCACTGTGCAAGTCCCAAGTCCCCTCCCTTGTTTTTGCAGGTACAGTGTCAAATAAGGAAAGATTTAAGGCACTTGAGGCAGACACTGTCTATACGCTACTAAGTAGTCTCATCCTGAACCATTGCAAATCCATCTGTCATCCATGCATTGCACAATTTTGCAAGCCAAGCTTTCAGTATCCACTTAACTGATGTAATCTACTCATCTACAGCCTTGGTGTTTGATCTGTCCTCATCAAAGTGGTGAGCTACGGATTAGTAGTAAACTGTAGGTAGAACTATATCCCTGACATACTGTGTTAACCTCTAGATTGTCTCTGAGTAGATTTTTATAACGAGCTTCATTTCCATGCCATGTAATTGTTTTGCTGTCATATCACTATCCAGCACAGCCTTGATGCGAATCACCGTTCTTTCACATTGTTCACTGGTAGTTTCCTGAGCCAAGAAATAATGGTCTCCTGAATGAAGGTGCTCCAGGAAAGGTTTGTTCAAAGCTTTTTAGCTGGAGGTGAGGAAAATATTGGCATGGCAACTTACTTTAAAATTATAGCAGTTTTAAGTGTAAGGGTATTAGCACTTTTTTTTCCTTTTTTTTTTTTTTTTTTTTTTTTTAGAAAACAAAGCTCTCTCTCTAAATACAATCTGTAATTTTCACTGCAGCTCAAGACAGGTGATCCATGAAGTCCTTTTGGAGGCAACATGGAATTTTGTTGAAATAACTACAATCACAAAACTCCAGGGGTTTCTAACAACCAACCTGTGGGAGGGTCAGGAGGGAGGAAAGGACCTCACAGTGCAATTTATACATACTGATCTAAAGAAAAAGGTCTATGGAAATAAGAATTATTTCAAATTAATTATGTTAGTTACAAAAAAATAAACACAGACATATATTAACAACAGTCGCCATGCAGATAGGAATAAATACTGTCATGCTATCAATTTCCAGTTAAACTCATAAAGCACAGGCTGCTATGAAATTGTTTCCACTGCAACATAACACAACGCACCAGACCATTTATGTCTCACGATACTCTTTGCAAAAACAGATTTAGCCTTTATGTCTTGGTTAAATTCTTATGTGAGCATTTTCCCTCTCTCTTGAATTCCAAGTATGTGTTTCTTCACGTCTCCTTGTCACACTTTCAGGCAAACTTTTGAGCAAAGACAGAGGACCTTGTTTGTATGCTTTGTGCTGTTGCTTTGAAATTTTGCATATTTAACTAGTTGTGTTCTCCAGAAATAGCTAGCTACATAACAATAGTGAGAGGACTCCTGGGACTTGCAGTTTCCTACAGAAGCTACCTGGATAACTACATGATTTTACTTTAAAAAAAATCTTTTTATAAACATGTCCAGAGAATCACAGTATTAATCAATGGACTACATCTTTGCACTTCTGGTTATGCTCATTTTGTTTCATTCAAAAGACATCTTTCTCACGTTGTTATCCTGTTCCACACAGTTAGACAATTGTCCCATTATTCTGCTCTCTTGTTTCTATTCAGAATGCTGAAAGGTTGTGCTGTAATTTGGCTGATTGTATACTTTCCCAGCATATTTTGGTGGTTTTACTCCACAACTCTCCGTGCTACTAAGGAGGTCTGATTTTAAAAGTTCTCTATAACAAATAAAGTGGATTTCATTTTGCATCCTGATGATAATGCAAAGGAGAGATGGCCAAATAATACATGAAAATTAATATCCTGAATCATACTAATCATCCACAATGCTTCTCACGTCATCTGCTGTCGATTTGCAGATAAATTTGTCACCGTATTTTGAGAGGTATGCTACGGTATTTTAGACTTTAGTGATTTATTCCTGTCTTCATTTATTGTAGAACGTGCCTTTCACCTCACTTAATATCATTATTTAATGAATTAGAAATATTCTGTGCTTCTCAGCTACCATTCTTTTCCAAACATCAAGATCTGGGATATGAGTTTTTTGTATTGTAAATATCCTACGACTCTTGTTCTCAGATTTCAATACTATGTTCTCTCCATAGAATAGTCAACACATGATCCCATCACACAGGACAGGATGCTTGTTGGCTTCAAATCACAGCTCTCATAACAGCAAACACCATATTATCTTCGAGATATTTAGTGAGCCCCAAGAGGTGTTTTCTTCCTCTGCTCTGCTCTTCAAATCCCACTCAGGCTGCCAACTGAGAGCATCAAATGAAATAACCAAAAACATCTGGAAATTCCAGATGTCTGCAGCAATGGTAAAGAAACAAAGAGGCAGAAGAAAAGAGTACATTCTCTGGACTGTGAAAGTTTGAGTTTGGCCATTTTATCCAGTTTTGAATAAAAAACAATCCTCCAAGTGCCAAATAAATTAGGACAAAATTTTTTGTTTAGTCAGCACAAAATAACTGATTCAAGCAGGAGCAAGGTCAGGCATAATACAAGTTCAGCATTATCTTTTACTTACCCATTCTGTCCAGCAGCAACACTTCGAGAAGTTCTTATGAATATGCTGACAACAGTTAGATATCTGTGAAAGTTTTTAATCTTCTTTTTTATATCCTTTTCCACTTTAAGAAGCAAGAGTCCATATGTTGCTACTACAGGAGATTAAACTGTGATATGCAGTTGTTATATGTGCTATGAGACAAATAGCTCCCTAAGAATGTTGAAGAATTTTCTCCAGAAGCATTATGTACTAGGTGAAGAGCTCTAGGAAGAAAAAAATCAAAAAAAAAAATCAGCATTTAGTTTTGTCTTGAACTAGGAATTGTACTCCTAGAATTGTCTTCTAGATTGTGACGTTAGTATTAGGATACTGCATTATAAAGCAATGCAGTGTCTCAAGTCCATTGAAATCTGGCCTAGGTGTCACAGAGATTTTAACTACGAAGTGACCAGCCGTCAGTTTCTCAAGAACAACTCCAGAGAAGAAATTAACATAATTCCTAAGGAGCAGGGTGCTTGTTCACCTGAAAATCCATGCTGGAGACTTCAGGAGAATTCAGTTCACTTTCTGAAATCTCTACAAATTCCACATGTGGCCATGGGCCATTAAAGCAATATTGCTGTATCTCAGTTCTCCAGCAATAAAAATGAAATAACAACAACTTCCTTTTTGCATTCTGTCTGACCTCTTGAGGTGTTTTGTAATCTCTTGTAGAAAACATGAGCCTTAGTTACAGGTTTACATAGTCTGGAGTACAGCACCCTAGGTGCCATCTAAACAGATGTTTTCAGTTGCTACCATTAGACAAGAAGTAGTATAGCACTGACATCAAGTATGAGTTCTCAAAAAAAAATCCAATCTTTTCCAAAAGCAGGTAATGTATCTCCACTTTTTTTTCCTAAAAAATGTGTTCAGAGGCAAATATTATCAATTTGTTTCAGCAAAGCTATTATATCTTCTTCTGAGAGTAATCATGTTAATATTCAAGTAACTAAGTAGCATACAACATTATTGAAATGAATTTCTATTACTCATTCCACTTGAAAGAAGACAACACGCACACAGAGCTGTGTATTAGTGAAATTCTGTTAGTGAAATTTTAACCATAATTTGGAAACAAATCAGTAAGTACCCTTTAAGTGAGTTTGTCCTCTGACTGAATGTTAATCAATATCTTCCTTATCTGTAAAAAAAAAAAAAAAGAAAAAAAAAGGGGGTATTGACACGCTACAAATTTAGAAATACACACCATTGGGAGATTATTACAATTCAAGAAGTAAAACAAACACAGCTTTGGTAAAACTGCTGAATCTTCCTGGTACTTTTTCCTATTGCTTTTGATGTTCTGCACTTGGCTTTGCTTGCTTCTGCTTAGCTCCAGCAGATCCATGGAGGACAATTAAAAGCAGGCCAAAATTTAGAAGAATATACATCTGCCACAACATCATAGAATCATAGAATGGCCTAAGCTGGAAGGGACCTTAGAGATCATTGTAATCCAGCCACCCTGCCACCAGGGACACCAACTCTTGACTAGATCAGGCAACACATGGGGACCGAACGGGAATTGAACCCGTGACCTTAGCGTTGTTAGCGCCATGCTCAACTGACTGAGGAGGAATAGGCAAATTTTAATTTTCTTTTTTCAGAAATCTTTAGCATCATTCATGTACTACTGAGATTCTAGTACACACTATGTTGCTATCAGGTCAGAATATGACTATAGAAGAAAATTTATATCAGCACATATCTAGAAAACATCTCAATAGATCTCACAGCTCTATAAAACCTGCAAGACTGTTAAAGGGATGCATTAAGCCATTTTACTTTGATTGGTGTACGAATTAAAGTGCTTGGTTCTACTTCTGCTAAATTATGTACTTAAAATGTTATTGCAGTCATCCTTTCTAAAAACAGAATTCAAATATACAAGACTTAAAAATATCAAAACTATTTTGTGGCAAGAGACGTGCACTTTCACAAAGAGTCTGTGTAGTTTAAACTAGAGACTAAAAAAAAATAAATATTTGAGTGAGTCAGTCCAGCATTCATTTTCTGTAAAACTTGAAACAAAAGCTTATCACAGAAGTCACCCTTATTTAATTTGTATGGTAAAATACAAATTAAAAACAGTGAAGATACTAATTTTGGCCTGATTTTGAGAGACATTTTCATTGACAACTTTGTTTCAGGACTACCCCTACCCTTTCATAAAGGCTGGAATTTTTCAACATAAAGTTTTTCAAGATGTGATGAAGCATTTGGTGTCTAGTAGTCCTGAACGACAAGAGAGATGTGACAAGTGTCTGCTCTCACAGTCCCGACGTATGAGGGGGATTGGCTTATTCCTCCAGCCCAAAACACAGTGCATGTGTCTGTGTTAGAGTGATAAGCCATCCAGAGCTGACAAAGACCAGAGGGAGGAAGAGGAGAATGGAGAACTATTCTCAATAGCAAGCTCTGTATAAGAAGATGCCTTAGATCTCAGCTGTGGGACAGGGCACTTTGGATCAAGAAAAAAATTATTTTTGAAGGAAAACACATGCCATGTCACTGTATTTACTGATTTCTGTTTCAGTTTCAAGTGGAGGATTCTTGAAACATCTAGGCTGTCTCCATAAATTATTATGACGTAATTTAGTACAGAATATTTCTGATTACCAACTTGAGGATGAAGGGGATTTTCTAGCGGTTTTGATCAACACCATGACTTCAATGGTGCTGGGAAATGTGAAAACAGCACCATGAGAAAGAAGATGATATTCATAGGCTGAACATACCCCATGTTCTGGTGCGAAAGTGATTTCTGCCACATCTATGCTGTAACTGAATGGATGCCTACCTTGACTAGTCAGAGATGTTTTGGGGACTATAAAACAGTTGGGTCATCACTGCAGGCATTGATTTTATACTCTTACCTTGGCTGAAACAATCATTTCTCTCTGTAGGGGCCAGTAGTTTAAAATTAATCCATTTGCTTTCATTTCCTTAGCAAGTAGAAGCAAGAAGCTTAGAGCCAGAGACAGTACAGGGAACCCTAGTCAAGAGCTAAAATGCACTGGCTCTGAACTCCCCATGGGCATAAACCTAGTGAAAATTTTGTTATGGGTATCTGCTGTTACCATTTGTATTCTCTCTAGCTCATCAGAACACACAGTGTAGCTCTCTCTCCTTTCTAGTATTTAAATTTACCTTAAGCTTTGAGAAAACAATCTTTAGCTGTTGGATATCTATAACCCAGGCAGCTTGCCTGACTTTCCTACTCTTTCTTCTGTCATTTCATGCTCAAAACCAGGTGACTTGTGCATTGCACTAAAAATCCCCTATGCTACTAACATTTGTTATCTTGCTATATGGGTTATCTAACAGTACTTGAACTTATTAGAAATGTATGGTGATACAACAGAAATATCTAGAGCAGGTACACCACCCATACATTCAATCTTCAAGTATCTGAGAGCTTTTTTTTCCAGGGAGTCTATGTTCTACTTCTCATGTTCTACTTCTAAAACAATTCCTTCCTTTTTTATTTTTTTTGAAGGACAAAGCCCCCACTCATCTTCTACCCTCATGTAATTGAAAGTATCTCTCAGATTCATAAGATTTTATGGATGCCTGTACATTATTTTGCATAATTTAAATGACACATGAATATTTCAGGTGTCATTTTAAACTGTGTGCAATTTCAAGATACGTAGGTCGTAGCAAGGACAAAGTAGTTTTCTAATAGTTTTCATCCAGCTAAAGATGAATGACTTGACAATAACGCAAATTTATGTGCTGCACTTCTATGACAATTTTTAACAAGAAACTAATAGATAATTTGATTGCCACTCTGAGTAAGATACAGTGCTGAAAGTGAACTGATGTATAAATGTTGACAAGGCCAGCTCAAGCTCTGTATTATACTTAGACTTTTCAAAACCAAGGTGAATCAACAAGAAGGAGGGCTTGTGGCAACCCTCTGCGCTTTCTAGGATCTGAAGGTTTTTGCCAGCGCCTTTCCTAAGAGCACAGAGCTGATACTAAAAGTATGGTAGCATCCAGGAACTGGGACAGATTGATTTATCTCAGAGCCATTTAAGACATCTGCTTTGTCCTGACTCAAATATCATGAAATTAAAAATCACATCATTTAAATCATAGATCTGAATTTTCTTAAGCAATTTTGTAAGTTACATACCCAGATTGTTTACTATTAAAATTTTTTCATCATAGAAGACTGCGAATTATGACTTCTTTTGCCTGATATTTTGTTTTGTATTTTGCTTTTGTCAGTCTTAATTCCAAGGAAGAAGGAATGGAACTAAGATGCTCAAAGAATATTTGAGTCTCCTCTTGTATGAGCTGAATATGAGTAGCTAACGTATTTCTGATATAGATGGGAAAAAAAAAAAAGGAGCATTCTCAAAGTAATAGATTATTCTTTTTCCTCAGCATTCCTCAGAATTTCTGAAAGACAGAGAAGCGCCTTTGGAAAAAACATGCCAGGCAGTGCAGTAGTATAAATGCCTCACCCTTATTGAGACCATTAGAATAAAGTGATACTTATCAACCCTCCAGCTGGCCACAAAGCTTAGGGTCAGTGGGATGCAACTTTGTTCTGTGCTCTGAAGAATTCTATATGCACCTGCCTTGGTGCCCAAGGTAATCTGGAAAGTTCCAGGTATTTAGAATGAGCAAATGATAGCCCCTCTACTATCTATTTATTTATTCACAGTTTGTAACTAGAAAAACAGAATATTTGGTTTCCCTTTTTCAACTAGATTGCTCAGTTTTGACATAGCTATTGCAAATGATAAAAATGTTCTCATGGTGTCTGGTGAACTGAAACAAAAATAAATAGATCAAAACCACAAAGAAATGGAAAAGTAGTTTTTTGGGAGAAGGGTAAGTATCAAGATTTGTTCCATTGGAATGTCTGGGAAAAATAGATATGTTTACTCATGGTACTGACACTGTGACTTTTAGAAAACACAAGCTGATCCAAAAAATGAAAGATATATTCCCTTAGGTTACACATGCTTGTAAAATCAGCATGCTTTAGAAAGTTACACTAAGAAGATGTCTCATTAATGTAAAATTCTGCATTTTCATATTACTTACCATCTTAAGTTTAGAACTTAACATTGCCTGTCAAAATTTGACATGTAATCTGAAAAGACACACTTAGGCAGTAAAAACCTGCTACATAAAATTCTAAAATAATCTACGAGAAAGCAAATATTTATCTTTGCTGATAAACAGCAGGGAAAAAAGACTGAGGAAGTTATAAACTCAGAAACACTATCCCCAAATCTGACAAGCTTTATGTGTATTCTTTGCTGGAGATTGGAGGATACATCAGGGAGATATCAGTACGCTGTTCCCTCAGCATCCACAGCTGATGTGGTTGGAGATATCAGGTCTAGAGGACTTTTGCTTACAGTCAGCTCTGCTATTCCTAAATTTGATGTGCTTCTCTGATTATTCATATCGGGGTCATATGCCTAATTTTTAACCTGTAAGGACTGTAAATCTCATCTGCCTATTATAACTCACCCACAAGGTACACACTACCTGGAGGTAAGCAGGGTCTAACGAAGAGTCGCAATGTCTGACATAGTTCTTACAACGGCATTTCCTGCGGGCCTTGAACTGTACAGAAGCTGTGTACAAAAGCTTTAATATGAAACAGGTTTCCAACAAGACAACTCCTGCATGGCTTCTCTGATAAAAAAAAACTTATTGGCCGCCTACACAGGTCTCTAAGACAAAGATCGGTAATGTCAGTCAGGCTCTGAAAGCAAAAGGTAGAAAACACAGTGGGAAAAGAGCAGACACAGCAACTTGCAGGGTCAATATCTAACTGTAAAACAAATAATAGTGCTAAATTTGGCCTAATCAATTTTCAGGAAAGATTTTCTGAGATGGCATAGAGCAGAGGTACTGTGAAGTGGCAGGAATGGGTGATTTGCTTTGGAAAAATCAAGCACAGAAAAGCGTGAAAAAAATTGAGTTTTGGTTTCTTGGACTGAAATGGTGCTGGATCTGTTCTTGCAGAAGTGTTAAAAACTTCTAGGTGTGTGTTCTCAGCAGAAGGAGTCTAGTACAAAAATTCAGCTTTTGAAGAAGAAGAGCTGGTTGGAGCTCATTGAGCTTGGTTAGAAATGTGAAAGTTCTTGATTTTGGTGAAGGAAAGTGTAAAATTCTTCAGCATACATATTTCAGCCATACTCTTCTGCTGTGCTGATTATCCAGTTTGCACATCTGTGGAGAGGGAATTAGGAACATTAGTGAAAGAGCCTATTGCACTATCTTGGTCCTTAGAGTAAATGTTTGCACTGATAACAACTCTGGTGTTAGTTTGGGAGTTGCTGTAATCTCTGACAGTAGCAAGAGTGCACTGGTGTTTTCATTCTGACTTGAGGGAGGTGTAACACAAACTCATTTTGTTCTGATTTTATTCCCATGTGGACAAAGGAAGCCAATGTTATCAGTTAAGTTTAAAAAACAAACAAACAAAAAACCACACACACACACAAACACCAACCAAACCCAAAGAAGAATGCTTTCGTGAACTGGTTTCTCAGCCCCTTGAGGTCCCACACTGAAACACCCAGAGATTAATTATTAACAGCATCAGTCACAGACAATGCAACTACGTGGACTTATACGGCCCTTGAGCATCTGCCAAAACTAAACTTTGCAAGCTATTCTTAGAAAGACAAGAAAGTAAATTAGTTTGTAATGTTGGGCTTCCATTCAGGATGAAGTAGACAGGTTTCTATGGCAGCAAGCAAGTAGCCCTGCTGGGAAAGCAAACAAAAGCCTATATGCCAGCAGGGCTATATTGCATTCGGCAAATCAAGTACTGTTCAGCTAAGCAGTATGACACACTGTTATTAATATCTTTGGTGATGATTTTTTTTTTTTAAAGAGAGGCTATGATTGTGAGGCAGATCAGTCACCGTATCAGCCCTTGCTTCAAATGACAGAACTAACTTCTAGCTTTATTATTTGAAAGTGATGAAATAATTTTCCTGAGAAAAAAAACTATGGTGAAAGATTATCTTGAGCTTATTCTCCCCTTATGCCTTTCCACAAGGTAGGTGTGACACATTTACTAAACTAGTTACCTACCGCTGAATCAGGCATTTATTTCAGTGGGAGCTGCTGAAAGCAGTCCATTTTCAAAATGAGACTATTCTCTAATTTTATTTTATTTTGATTAATTGATGTTGATCTGAACATTTTTCATGTAGCCTATGTTATCTACAAAATTAATCATAATCCTGTAAATTTTATATACATATATATATATAAAAATGTAATAGAATTGACTGAATTTTTGCAATGTGGTCATTGGTTAAATTTCAAATATGTATCTTATCCCTTGCAGTTTATCTTGCATCTTGTACAAGCATACTGGAAACTGTTATTATCACCTATTTACTGTCAACAACGTGAGTTGCTTTAGGCTTAACATCTTGTATGTCAAATCAATAAAGTAAGCAATCGCAGAGTAGAGACCTGTACTTTCATCCAAGAACTTACTCCTATTCAATAATATCATTCCACACATCTTTATAATGTCAAGGCAGGCAAGGATTTATATGTGCTTTTCAGTATTGCCAATTATTTTATAAGCAACTTTTAACATCCCTGTGAAGTATTTTTTCAATCTTTAAAAAAAGCACTTTTGTCTAAATGAGCATATTTACTAGTAGACTCCTTCTACCCTGTCTGATAGAAAATTTGAAGTTTTCTGGATGAGTGCTGTATTACCAAGAATTATGACTAACATTTATTCTTTTTAAGAGGTACAGTACAAACCCAAACTTAATATAATTTAGTATTGCTTCAGCAATCATTAGTTTGCACACAAACAACCTCTTCCATTGCTCTATACATTCTGGGTTTGGCTGCCAAGAAATGAAGGAAAATCATCACCTGTACAAACTGAAGAACCCCCCAATAATGAAAACTGCTGTATTGCACTCACTACTTGCATACATATAGAAAAAGTAGTTCATTGTGCCACCTCAAAAGTTGCTATATTCCACAAAA
>NW_009728841.1:0-2386 GCF_000703405.1 Apaloderma vittatum
TCTCCCATTCACTCCCATGCACATCTTGTGCTGAAGATACATTTTATCTGTGCATTCCCATGAACAAGCTCCCAACATGAGCTGTACTCCGCTGGTCACAGTCCCTTTTCATTATAAGCAAGCAAGAGTTATGTACTTGTTTATACAAGACCTCAAGGACCAAAGCCTTAATTCTGCAACGCAGCACTGCTGGCACAGCTAACTGGGGAATGTAGGGTATCTGCAACACGTGGAGAAAGAAAAAATCATTTTTATATATTCCTGCCGGAAAATAAAGCTGCATCCTGAATTCATAGCTAATGTAACTCCGTTGGTAGTAGAATTACACTAGACATTAACCTGTCTCCAGTAGTTTAAGACAGAAACTCATGAAATATTAGTGAAATAAGGGGAAACCTAACTCAGTAAACTAATAGTGTTTGAATTTAACACATCATAAAGATGAGTGGAGTGCTGGCACACTGAGCATAATTTAAACTATCTGCTGTGGATTTTCACTATAAATGTATCAAAAGAAATTCTCAAACAGCCAATAAATGTTTCCTAACAAACTCCTCATACAAATTAGAGGAGTCAGCATTTAGGTAACAAAGTCTACTGAACACAGAATTGTTCCATGCTGCCGTGAAGCAGGAGGAAGATTTCCTTGGTAAGAAATTGTCAACCACATATCACATGCTGCAACAAGTGCTAACTAGTTGACTGCAGCCTGTACTAGCTGCATGAAAAAAAAATCGAAGATGGAATTGTGCTCAAGTCTTGGGGCGGCTGTGCAAACTGGACTTCTGTTTTGGTGAATTTATTTCCAAAAATACCAAGGGTGATTCTGGACCACTTTTAAGGCCACCCTTCAGCTCTAACTGGCCTGTGTGCAGGCAACAGCCCTGGGACAGAGGAGCAGGAACAGACTCTCTGGAGAACACGCAATCCAAATGTGTCCATACTAGCACGGGGCAGGGCACGCCTCGTGATGATGCGACACAGGTTGAGCTTCACATTAGTTACGTCTCCTTCTCGACTTTTGAGAAAAGAACTTTATGGACAGGTCCGTGTGTATGAGCAAGGGAAGCTCATAAGGAATCTTTTGCATTGAGCCAGATCTCCACCCAGTCAAGCATTCTAGCTCCAGCTCAGGTCCACATTAGATGTAGAAGTACAATAGGAACATACAACTGATCATTTTGAAAAACATATATGTAAAACAGTTTTTGTCTTTGTTTCTGTCTAAGTGCTTAGACATAGGCGGTTTTCTTTTTCTGTTAATAAAAATTACTAGCAGTAGATTTTCTTATTAGAATTAACAACTTGTAAGACTTTTTAAAATCCTTTTTCATGGTTGGCCTCAGAAACACCTTCTGGCTAAGGCTTGCACCAAACAGCTCCTGGAGTAAGAATTATTTCCTTCTAGCACTGTATGTCCAAGTGCCTCTATATGTTTTATAAGAAGCATTAAGAGGCAGCAGACTTTTATGTTAAAATGCATCTGCATGCTCAAATACAATTACGAATTCTTATTTTACCCTCAGAGCCACTTTTATTATGTAGCAGGTTTTGATGACTTCAATTTGCAGAATATTTTCTCTCTCATGAATTCTATAAAATTCCACACAAGATGCCACTACTCAGATAAAGAACTGTATAGGAAGGTTATGGGACAAAACTACCCATTATGTACTAACTGTGTAAGTATATTGTATTGGTTTTGACTGCAAATTAGGTTGTCTTTTTGTGAATTTCAGTGTTGTAAGATTTGTTATCTCCTAAAATACAATGCAAGAATCACTGATGAGCTAATATTATTCTGTAAAATCAGGTTAGTGAAAGAGCACAAGCTTTATATTTTTTCCAGTTCCTTGATTATTAAAAAGATATAGTGATTTTTTTTATTTTAGGCATCATAGTAAATTTGTAACCAGATTTTGGCTGTTAGGGTTATTAATGGTTCTATAAAGTGAGTTACATACTTATACATGTATGGCTAATGTAAAATTATAACGGGAAGGATTTAATAAATTACTTGTGGTGAAAATGGGCATCTCCTGCTTTACTGCACACAACTGTATACAGTGATAGTTCCCCACAACCTTTGCTGATGATGTGGATTGTCTACAGACAATTGCCTCTTGCTCATTTACATTACCCCTTGTATCAGGTACTGACACATAATTTCTTGTTCATCCACCTCTTGTGCTGCCCATTTTCACTTTAATTTTTATTCATTTTTGAGACATAAGCAAAAAAGGTCTTTTGGACATCTTAATTACTGGTGCATCAGCGTGTGTGTGTAAATAAGTATTTCATTGTCTGCTTCTATCTGTCTGCTCTCAGTCCTTCCTTAAACAATGTTTCTACCTGTTGAACGGTTTAAACCAAAAATGAAGGATGG
>NW_009728842.1:0-19384 GCF_000703405.1 Apaloderma vittatum
ACATTGTCTCTCATTTTTCTTTTTTCTCTTATGTAACTGTAAAATCCTTTTCTATTATTTTGAATGTCACTGGCCAGATTTGACTTGGTCAGGGCTTTAGCTTTTCTAACCTGGTCTCTGATTACACAAGTGATTTCCTTGTAATCATCCCAGGTTACCAATCCCTGCTTCCATGCTTTGTGTGCTCCCCATTTGTATTTGATTTTTGCCAGGAGTTCTTTATTTATCCATATAGGTCTCCTGGTCTTTTTGTGTGACTTCTTCCTTCTAGGGATGCAATGCCTTTGAGCTTGGAGGAGATGATCCTTGAAGGTCAACCAGCTTTCTTGGGCTCCCAGTCCCTCCAGGGCTTTATCCCACGGCACTCTACTGAGGAGGTTCCGGAAGCGGCGAAATGTCAGCTTAATTTTTCTTTGAGCTAATTCCAGGTGTTATGGTCTAGGGTTTCTGAACAACTCATTCTCTAAACCGCCTAAGTTAATGTGCAAATGGTTATTCATGCTTCAGTGCTTCTATATCAGCTTTTGCTGAAGACTGTTTTCAGAATTATTTTTATTGTGTTTGCTGATTGATTAATATTTCACTTCTTAGCAGCAATTTAAAGAAAACTTGAGATGATAAAACAAATTAAACTGTAAGCCTTCACCACACCTGGATTGCTGCCCAAGACTTACATAAGTCAAATCAATGATCAACATATGATATGGACTTTATCAGCATAGATTTTAAATGTATATGTTGTGGAAAGAACTTTGTTTTCAACGAATGCCAAGATTTTTATTTATAAGAACAGCATCAAACAGTATTTGAATAATATTTAGGAAAAGTAACATCTATAACATCAGTCATGAAATTAGAAGAAATCCTGTATTTATGACAGTGTGCAGGCTTGTTTTCTTAAACAAAACAAGAACTTTACGGGAATATCCTTGAGAAGTACTGCATGTTGCACTGACTAACGTTCACAATAGTGGACTCCTAAATTTCCAAGTGTTAGGCCTCTGGGTCCAAATTTAAAGGCAATGCTTACTCTATTGAATAACAGGTAGACCATATCAAACACCAACAGGCAATTCTGCTTCCATTCAACCAGGTGCTGAGTGGCTCACTTCATTATAACATGCCATTGTAATGCACCATTTAAAATGCAGAGCAGGACATAGCTGTGATTTGAATAGGGTGAAGAGGGTGAAGAGAGAAGGTTCTATGGCTATTGCGCATTGTGTGATTTGGAGCATTCAGCCACTCTGGGCAGTCGCCCTGAAAGGAAAGTAAGAAATCTACCATCTGCTTAAATGTTTTGTCTCCACTAAACTACACTTTAAAGATCAATTCTTGCAAAAAGGCTTAAGTGAAAAAATTAGTTAGTTAGATAGACAGAAAAAAATACAGATATACTATAAAACACCCCCCCCACATATATACATGGATAAGACCACTCGAGCTATATTGACACATATTACATAACATATACATATGTAAATTTAGAAGGACACATACAAAAGACCATAGATGAAGACAAATATATGATTTTGAATTACTGCTTCTTTCCTACTTGCATAACAAAAGACTCTTTTAGTGGAAGAAAATATATCCTTTACTCAAAGGTTCCATCAGTGAAAATAGTGAAATCTCCACAGAATTGAATGAAATTCTTCATCAGACTACTGGCAATCATGTATCAGCTTATTTACCACACTGATATTCACGCTGACTCTATTATTACTGTTATTATGGACTCTGTTGGTATCTGAGGTGGTGCACTATAATGTTCTGTATGAGGATGAGCATATCAAAGCAATAATTACTATGCAAATTATTCTGGAATTATCCTTTGGCTGGGAAAAATGTTACTATATTAAATTTTTTTTATAGATATGATTTACTATTCTATCTCAGAGGAGAAAAAGAAGAATTAATACTAAAAATTATGCAGAATGGATCTTCTGCTCTCTGGAGGATATGATTTGACCTTTTTTACTAAGTCAAATAAAAGCGTAAAGTTTAGACAGAGTTTAAACACTCATAACCGAAACTGCCATCCTGAAAATGCCTGTTTTTACGGCACTGAGCCCTGGAGGAACTTAAAGTCTGTTGAAGATGCAGATTTCTATCTGAAAATTCCTCAGGCTCCTGATGTTCTGCTTCTGTACATGTCCAGAAATGCCTTGGTTTCGTAGAGTTCAACAGACTGCAAATCTCACATCAAAGTGTGACTGATACCCTAGCATGAACTGTTCCTTACCTTCTGAGATCTGCTCCTGCAAAATTGCCACTGTAAGGAAACATGGAAGAAATATTAAGCCAGGAACAAAGAGAAGAAAAGAAAGACAGAGAATGGGGGCAATTTTACCTCATATTAGATGAGAACTGATAACTCACAATTCTTGTAGAAACCTATTTTCAGAGGTATTTCAGTGTCCAGGAAGTCAAAGCAGGAATCATAAATTGATTGTCTCAAGTGCTGCAATCACTTCACTACAGAATCCCACTTTTTGACTGAATAGTTTCCAGGATAAGGCTGAAGGCACATTTTTAGCCCCATTACTTCATATTAGCTAGCTCAACTGAAGACTTCGGACACAATTTTCCTCGAGCTCAGTATAAAACCCTGCTGAAAGGCTCCAGGCTCAGCTTTGGGGACAGGCATCAGGAAGTGAGCATTTTGGTACTCCAGGGGTAGATTGTTACAGAGATTGAGACCTTCTGGATCCAACTGAAAAGGAAAAGCACCATTTATATATTCAGTGTGCTTTAATTTATAGATAGAATGTGAGACACAAATCAAATGTATTTACCCAAGTGATCTGTGGCACATGTTGACCTGTTATCTGAACTGTCCTGCATGTTTTTTCTGTCATGTCAGGAGTCTTAAAAGAATTAAACAGAATAAGCAATCTGTGCCCATTCTTCTGATGATTTACTATCATTAAATTAATAAGAAATGTATATTTAAAAACATTGTTACATGTTTAGCTCATGATGGAGACTGATTTCATAAAATATTTATATTTGTATATATCTTCATGTTTATATTTTTTGGTGTTTCCCTCTTCCCTCCCGAAAACAGAGAAAATATTAAGATAACATATTTACAGTGTTTTGAACAAGGCATTAAAATTTACATTACAACTAAAAGAACAATGGTTCTTTCAGACTTATAATTAGCCACAAATAAATTAGACATTTTCACATATGTATGAATTTCCTATGCTGCATTAAATTGGTGTTCATTGCATGCTCTGCAGATGTTTCTATGTGAACTACAACTCTTTGAATCTGCTTTCCTGCCATCTTTTTCCATTTTATTACATAAAGTTTGAATGTGATGACCACTCCTTCATACATTATTCAAAGGACAAAAGCCATGGATTTATACAGTACAGTGAAAAGCAATTTGATTTGATCACCATTTCTTTCCTAATCATCCTGACTTCCTGCTTTCCATTAGATTTGTCACTCAACATCAAATATTTCAGATAGCTACCTGCAATAGCCTATTTCCAATATCATCCTGATAAAGGCAAATCAAATCCCTGTGTACCCAAGTACTTCTATTACTTTCCCTGAGACATTCTAATCTAATATCTAAAACACAAACAAACATATTTTTGACTTTTTATAACAATCTTTCTCCCAAAATGAAGTTGAGTTGGTGATTTTCTGACTCAAACCCCTGAACTACACAATTATATATACAGTTAAAATTTGTTAATGCATTTTAAAAACAGAAAAAGCATAAATAGCTTATATCATTGTAGACTTGGTCCCTTTTTCACTGTTCTATCTTTTGCAATGATTATTGGTATATTCTAGGCACGTCTTGGACAGCAGTGCTCCAGACAGCTTGAAATTGAATCTTTGCAAAAATAATGTTTCTTCTGAAATTCTAAGGGTTGAGTGTTGTTTGTGTCATAAAGATGGGAATTAGGGTTTCTAATGGCCCACATTTGAGGGTCAAAAATAACACCTCCAGGTCCTTGAGATGCAATAAAAATATAGGATAATAATAATATAGGATAAGTAAGTTTGGAGGAAGCCGTTTCATTAAAAATAACTTTTTAAGGAAAGCAAGCTGTAAAATCTGTCTTAAAGAGAACAAAGGACTTCCCTAATAACAATTATTTGAAACCTTCTAGCACCCTATAATGGAAGGATATTTTTTATACCTATTAAGTAAACTAAGTCAGAAAAAATAAGTAAGCCTTCCAAATGAGAGCTCTTCCTGAGAGAAGGCTATGCAAACAGGCTCTAAATAAGCATGGAAGAGGATCTCAGTTGATACAACTCAACACGGTTTTACTGATTCAGCAGAGCTGCTCCAGTTAACTGCTGCTGAAGTTCAGGCAGAGGGAATTTATTTTAAAGAATATGGTCTCAGCTTTGTATTTTGGAAGTCAAACATGCTGTCTTGCTAGAGCTATGCTTCAGACAAGACTTCAGTAGGATGGTTTATTCTGTTAGTCCTAAAAATGCCAAATTACCACAATTCTAGGATAAATAATAACCTGTGTTTTCATAAGATCATATATTAAGAGGAATATAAAGGGCCATTACGAAACATGCTACTCAGCCTCTTGTTTAGCACGACAGAGAATTACGTTGATTGAAATAGTCCTTTGTTCTCTATTTAAATGCTTGTAATGCTTTGACCGCTAAAGACTGCAGATGCAGAGCTATAAAAGCAGATAGACTGAGGATGCAAAACAGTTACTCAAGATCTTCTCCCTCTTCCACTGTAGCGCAACAGAATTGCAAATGTTCTGCTGTAAGCCATCATCTCTTGGGCAAAAGAAAAGGCGTAATTTCTTTTGTTTACCTCCCTGGGGTCTTTATTAACACACGTACTGGGAAGACATTATGTTATTAGCTGATTAGTAATGCAGAAATAGTTTCAAACATGAACTTGAATTTCACATATGCCAATGATGAGCTTTCATTATTCACTCCTTATGGTCTTGTTTTGTCTTTTTAGACAGTTACTTGACAACCGTAAAGCTTTCTTTTTGAGAAATTCTGACAATTTGCTTTGAAGAACTATCCTGTAAGAAGACACCATGCAGAGAATCAGCACAATGGTGTGTTACGGAAATAGAAACCACCCGCCCTGACTCTGGAGGCTGCTCATGGGTTCTGCATCTACTGTTGCCTTCCTGCCGACAGCCTCACTGGGCAGTCGGCACAGCTCAATTCTCTAATGATTGAGCTAATCTTCATATTACACTTATTGTTGCCAAAGTAAAAGGGCTGACCAATGCAAAGGGAATACAGAAAGCATTGCCCAACACAAAGCTGGTTGCCATCTGCTCTTTCAGCCCTGGAGGACACATGCGGCTCGAGTAACTCAGAGCAGCTTTTATAAACAGGGCTGAGCAACTCAGACAGAGTTTTGAGAGCAGAACACTTTCAAAGGTGAGCTTTCCTCATTCTCTATAGACTCAGCTGTTTATTTATAAATAATTTCTGCCTGACAGAGCAAATGATCATGGAGACAAATTATACAAGAAACCAGCTCCTTCTTCTGAAACTTTTACCTGCAGAAGCAGGGAAAAAAGGAATTTGTTGAAAAATATATGCTCAGACAAAAAATATCACTTCATTACATCCCAGACTGAGGATGGCCCAGTGCTCTCTGTCTTTAATAAAACTCTTATTCTACAGTGTGCTAATTTGTATCAGGCTGTTTTTTCTTCTCTTGATTTAAAGAAACAATTCCTAACTGATTCCTACGGAAAAAGTACTGCCTCTGTGGTACAGATTTACACCAGAGGTTACTCATACCCAGGGCAGCATTCAATTATTCTGAGTAATTTTGGATTATTCTATTTAT
The DNA here is from genome assembly GCF_000703405.1 of Apaloderma vittatum. NCBI lineage: Eukaryota > Metazoa > Chordata > Aves > Trogoniformes > Trogonidae > Apaloderma > Apaloderma vittatum. The sequence continues at coordinate 5,831 of NW_009728842.1, forward strand.
TATCTATCATCATTCTAGGAATTATTAATTTTTCAATTATTTGCCAAGATTTCTTTCAGTATGTTCACTCAGTTTCAGTTTGTTAATTCTTCAAAAAAATGATGAGGTATTTATCTGGCCTTAAAACACACACTACTATATAAAGAAGCTTTTTGAGACAAGTGCAAACATATACCATGTAAATGAAGTTTCCCTTTAAATGATGGGCATCTGCTTAAATATCAGAAGTAGTTCTTCATTATCCTGTTGCAGTCCAATAGCTATGACTGTAGGGGGAATTCAGCTGGAGGCTAGAGCAGTGATGAATGCAGAACTGTCCATGCTGAGGAGCCAACGGATATTTAGTCCTATATCTCTTTCTTAAGCATGTGGACATACACCCATGGAAGCATACATACCTGCACCTAACTCATGCATAGTCTTTTGCATTGATTGTGAATGAGAATACCACAACTCAGATATACTTCTTGACTAAAAAAAGAGGAGAATTTAATATTTAATTATTTTTTTTAATTCCATATTTAGAAGAAAAATACAAGAAGAACAAAACCTCGAAGTCTAAGCATAAAGATTTTTTTTTTAAAAAAAACACCTATTCCTGAAGAGATATTCCTCTCATTCATAAAAGTAAAATAAAATAAGTAAAAAAAGGTAAGGATAATTATTGCTGTAACTGATGTCTACTGAAGTCATGCCAGGTTTTGTATAACAGGTTTGATCTCCATCAGCATGGATAGCTCCATTAAGGTTAAAAGACTAATCTGCCATAAAGCAACTGTGAAGTCTGTAATATCTCTCCCAAGTGAAAATATAATCTTTATTTTTGTTCATGCTTTAGGTTTATAATTTGCAATAAATTTGTTTCAGTGGAAACATATAACTTGACATGGATCATTGTAGAAATGTGGTTTTAGAAATCACTTCAATTTCTTTTTTTTTAATAGATTTGTACACGTACATAAGTAATATACTCTAAGTATTTAGCAATTTTCCATGTAGTATACAAAACTGCATTTATGAATAATGCTTCAGTGACCTGCCTGTGTAAGCAGGGGATATGACAGGATGTGTTTCTTAGACACATAATGTAAATGCATAAACTGTTTCTCCCATCTGTCTCTTACCATTTAAAATTTGCCTTTCTATGGTCTGTTCATTATTTAGCATATGATCATTTGATCACAGATTAGGAAGATCTCTAGGAAACAGCTAATTAATTCAGAATTTTGAAAGTGAATTGTGAGATTGGATTTCTCAATTTTCAGGTGTTCCAAATCCACTGCGAGGTCCAGATTGTCAGAATACATCTCCCAAGAAACAATCCTTCTTAAGAATCCGTAAACTTAAACTCTGAAGAAGACCACTGCCGTCGTCCAGAAATATTGGACAAGTTGCATTTCTTCACCATTTGAAAAACATCAACTTTGAAGAAGAGAACAATTGCTAATTAATTAAAATCATAGCCAAGAGTCATATAAACTCATTATTATGAAACATGTTAGCATCCAAAACAACTTTATCAAGCTATTTCAATAATTTTCTTACTACACTCTTGCTCCTTTTTCAGACTTTGTTTTGCAGAGTTTCATGTGTTTGAATCATTTAACACAAATAAAACATCTTTCTCCTTAATGGATCTAATCAAATTCATAAAACTACATTTGCACTTGCAGCTACAAGTAAGCCAGATGTCCATATTTCCTTCATCAAAATTATACTATATACATTTTGGGCACACATAAAGAGGTATTTAATGTCGGTTCTCACTGCCTTCATGTTTGTGTTTTGCACACAAGATTGTTAATGCTATCTGTCTCATAGTCATCCACATAGCTTGTGGAGATATCTGATGAAGCTGATAAATGCTGTCAAATTCCAGGTGCAGATGGCAATAATTTGCTTTCCAGAGAATTTATTTTTAAGTTTGTCAAAAGCTAGGAAGTTCTCCTTACTACTAGTTGTTGTTCATCTGCACACATTTTTATTCAGTCTCTGACTTGTGGAATTATTTTTCATGAGAAATGTAGTAAAAAGCATTAGGCAAAATGACCAGTTTTGAAAGCAACTTCTCTGTCTTTATTTTACAAAACAAACTTTCCAAACAACTACTGACTCCTTGAACAGTTATGTGGACTGTAACTTGCAGTATAGCATTACCCTAAGCTGCTACCGTATTACTTCATCACAGCCTCATTTCATGCATAACACGTAGGAAAGAAATGTCTTTTGAGCCCCAGAGGTTCTGCTTCTTGGAAGAGGAACATGGAATCATGGAAAGAATGTTGGAAGGCACTTCAAGAAATCATGTGGTTAGTCTTCTTTTCCTGATGTCTAGGGCCAGCTTGAAAGATATTCGTCTCAGATTAAAATTTCCAATATGGAGGGCAAATCTCTCCTGCTGTAACTTAAGGTATTTAATTTTTTTTTCTGTTGACCATGAACAAAACAAAGGGATTATTCACTTCTTTTCTGAAGCAGTTTTTATGTACTTGAATTCCACTAGATTGTCTCTCTTCTGTCTTTGTTTGTAGACTCTAAACAAACAAATAAATCCAATCTTTTTGAATAACTTGTGGTTTTTAAGCCTTCAATCATTCTTGTGGATCTTTTTTTCCACTTTTTCCAATTGGTTCACATTATGCTTCAAGTGCAAAAATTGCAGCTCAGAGATTGCAAAGTATATGACATAACAAATATATTCTTTAGATGCCTTAAGCATAATTCTTTTTTTTTTACACCATAAAACTGGTCATTCAGAAGTAGTACACAAATTTAAATAACAAACCTGTTTTGATGGGCCAATAGCATCTTCCCCAAACTGTACTTCTCTTCAGCTAAATGCCGATCCTTGCACTTATCCTTAATAAATATAGCTTGGCGTCCACGTGTTTAAACATAAGTTCTATACATTCCCAATTCTATAAATAAACAATAAAAGTAGTTCTTATTAATTAACTACTAGCCAGTATATCTCTAGGACTGATGTTTGTTCAAGGTTGATTCACCTCAGGTATTAATCTGCCTTGAACCATTGGTAATACTTCTGGTTGTGATCACAGAACCACAGAATCACAGAAGCAGAGAATGTTAGGGGTTGGAAGGGACCTCAAAGATCATCCTACCAGAGCAGGATCACCTAGAGTAGATCACACAGGAATGTGTCCAGGTGGGTTTTGAATGTCTCCAGAGAAGGAGACTCCACAACCTCCTTGGCCAGCTTGTTCCAGTGCTCTGTCACCCTCACAGTGAAAAAGGTTTCCCTAATGCTTTTGTGGAACCTTCTATGCTCCAGCTTGCATCCATTGCCCCTTATCCGATCATTGGAAATCACTGAGAAGACCCTGGCTCTGTCCTCCTGACATTCACCTTTTACATATTTATAAACATTAATGAGGTCATCCCTTAGTCTCCTCAAAGCTAAAAAGACTCAGCTCCTTCAGCTTTTCCTCATAAGGGAGATGTTCCACTCCCTTCATCATCTTGGTGGCTCTGCACTGGACTCTCTCAAGCAGTTCTCTGACCTTCTGGAACTGAGGGGGCCAGAATTGGACACAATATTCCAGATGTGGCCTCACCAGGGCAGTGTAGAGGGGCAGGAGAACCTCTCTCCACCTACTAGCCGTATCCCTTCTAATACACCCCAGGATGCCATTGGCCTTCTTGGCCACGAGGGCACATTGCTGGCTCACAGTCATCCTGCTGTTCACCAGGACCCCCGGGTCCCTCTCCTCTACACTGTTCTCCAACAGGTCAGTCCTCAGCCTATACTGGTACATGGGGTTGTTCTCTTCCAAGCGCAAGGCTCTATACCTGCCCTTGCTGTATTTAAAAAAAATTCTCCCCTCCCAACTCTCCAGCCTGTCTAGGTCTCACTGAATGGAAGCACAGCCTTCTCGCATGTCAGCCACTTCTCCCAGTTTTGTGTCATCTTCGAACTTGCTGATCGTGCACTCCATTCCCTCATCCAGGTCATTGATGAATATATTGAATAGTACTGGTCTCAGTACCGACCACTGAAGGACTCCACTAGATACAGGCCTCCAGCTAGACTCTGTCCCATTTGCCACAGCTTTCTGACTTCTTCCCTTCAACCAGTTCACAATCCACCTCACCACTTGATCACCCAGACCACACTTCCTCAGTTTACCTATGAGGATGCTGTGGGAGACTGTGTCAAATGCTTTACTGAAATCCAGATAAACCATGTCCACTGCATTACCATTATCTATCCACCTGGCTATGTCCTCATAAAAGGTTGGTCAAACATGACTTCCCCTTGTTAAAAACATGCTGATTGCTCCTAATGACCCTCTTACCCTTGTTATGCCTAGAGACAGCATCGAGGATAAGTTGTTCCATCACATTTCCAGGGACAGAGGTGGGGCTGACCAGTGTGTTGTAACCCAGGATCTCCTTCTTGCCCTTTTTGAAGACTGGAGTGACATTCGCTTTCTTCCAGTCCTCAGGCACCTCACCTGTTCCCCACGACTTACCAAAGATGATGGAGAATGGCAATGATTCCCATCAGCTCCCTCAGCACCTGTGGGTTCATCTGATCAGGGCCCATGGATTTATGGAGGTTCAGATTGCCTAACTGATCCCTAACCCAGTCCTCCACAATCAAGGCAAACTCCTCCTTTATCTTGCCTTCCTCTGGGGCCTCAGGGGTCTGGGGTTCCTCAGGACAGTCTCCGGCAGTATAGACAGAGGTGAAGAAGACATTCAGTAACTCTGCCTTCTCTGTATCCTCTGTCTCCAGGGCACCCACCTCATTCACCAGAGCGTCTACATTGCCTCTAGTGTTAGTTTTATCTGCAGTGTACTTGAAGAAGCCCTTTCTGTTGTCCTTGACATCCCTTGCAAGGTTTAATTCCAAGGAGGCCTTAGCTTTTCTAATTGCCTCCCTACATTCTCTGACAACAGTCTTATATTTCCCCCAAGTGGCCAACCCCTCCTTCTGTGATCTATGAACTCTTCTTCCACTTGAGTTTGCCCAGCACTTCCTTGGTTAACGATGTGGGTCTCCTGGCTCTCTTTCTTGGTTTCCTACCTGTTGGGATGCACTGATCTTGAGCTTGGAAGAAGTGATCTTTGAATATTAACCAACTACATCCACCTAATTATGAATCCACCTCTAAACAATTTATTTAGACTATTCTTACCATTAGAAGCTTTGCCAGGTCTCAGTTGTTTTTTTTGAATACATCAATAACTTAGTAAGAATTTAGATATATTTCTGCTACTCTTTGTCCACTATCTGTTGAAGATGTCATCCAACAGCTGCTCAGCAACAAGTTGAGCCAAACCAGTGATGGCTCTTATTTAGCTTATGGTTTTCTAGGAGCTTACAAACAGTTTGATTATTTTCCAATATTTTTCCATGCTCAGCTTATACTTTTCCACTCCTCTCTTTCCCCGCCTTTTAAAGAAAAGGAAGGTATTTCACTTTTCTAGCCTCTTAAAAATCTTGCTCATCACCTTTTTACTCAAAAATAATCACACAATTGTTTCAGAAAGACTTCTGTGATCTTGAGATGAATTTTATCTAGGTTCTTGTGGTAAAGCATTCTTTAGTCCTTTCTTTGCTGGTTCTCGGTGGAAATTTTATCCTTTAGATTTCTCCTTAATTACATTAGTCTCTTCTCTACAGTCAAACTAGTTTTAGTGAAGACTAATTCAAAAGAAGCATGAAGCTCTTTGACTGTCCAGCATTATCTACTCCCCATTACATCCCTCCTGAATTTTTCCTTCCATTTGTATTATTCTTTTATGTTTGCCTTCACTAAGATTGCAGTCAATGAAAAGCTTGTGACTCAGCTTTTCATTAGTAAATTGATCTCCTATTAAACTCCTATCTTTTCCTTTTATTTAAATATTGGTTGCCAGGTACAAGCTTTTACAAAGATTTTATAAAGCTTTGTTGACTTAACTCAGTTCTGTTTTGAAAATCAAGAATTCTGAGCTGGACTAAAAACTCTTTAGATTTGTTCTTAGCTGAAAAGTGGAGACGACAAACAGATTTTGGATGGAAACCTAATGCAACTTCATCTCAAGTAATAAATCACTTTTGGTGACCCTTCTTGGATTTTATCTTTTTTTTTTTCCAAAGAACAAATGCCTAGCAAATTAAGACTATTCACTGTCTATCTTAATTTTGATACAGTTATTTGATGTTTATTTTATTATTTATGTGATTTAGAAGCTTCACAAAGCTGCACATGTTCTACTGAATTTCACAGAGCGAGGAAAACAAAAATCTGTATGTTTAACATGTTGTCTGAAGCTCAAGAATGTCTTGATAATCTTCAGAAGTAGGCATTACAATTTTAGTGGGTAATTTTGAGGGCATTTTATAAGTGAAAAAGTCAGGGAAACATACATTATTCTATTCAGTATGCTATGTACATCCACTTTTCTTCAGTTTCAGCTTATGAATTTTCATGAGTATTTCATTTTCTCTTCTAATTCTGTATCAGCCATTTTGAGTATTGCAGTCAATTAATTGTATGATAAAGCTGGTATTACCTTTTAGTTTCTAATCTTCACAGCAATGAATTAATCAAGAAATGTACTGAAGACTGCATTAGCAGGGGAATAGTTCTATAAAACAAACAACAGTACAATCACAGTTCTAAAATGCTGATAATGTCGCATCAGGAAGAGTGTGCAAAGTGCTGATAACCATACTAAGGGAAGGAAGTTACCTCAGAGAAGGCGAGGCAGAAGGAAACACAGTCCTATATCCCAGAAGCCTGATTTGACTTTCCTAGAGTTGGGGTTGCCTTTTCAGAAAGCAGCATTATTCTTCAGAATGACACAAACAAAAAAAATATGTGAATGGCTAGTACATTTTTTCTTATTCATTCATTCTAGTAAGAACAAAAACACATGCTGCATTAGTAAAGTGCAAGATGGGAGGAAAAGTCCCAGATGATCCTATTAGCAAAATTCAGAATTTGCCATATGAACCAGGAAAATGAACAGAAGCTAGAGAATTGTATGAAAAGATGACTAACAAACATAAAGAGCATGCTGCAACTTAGCAGGGATAATTACCCTAAAGATGTATATATGCTAATTGAAAATACTTTTTGTTCACAAATAATGTTTAATGCATTACGTGGGTAAGCTCTTCTTGTGAGGTTTCAATTCAGTATTGTCAGCCACAGGCACTCAAAAATTATTTTAGTGCCCACCCCATACAAGTGATGAGATTTGGAAGGGAGCACCATGTAGGGGTTAGTGAGTTTGTTTTTTTCTTCCTCGCTGGGAGTGTTTATCCTCCAACTAATATTCAGTCTGGAAGGCTAGAAACATTTTTGGTTTTAAGTGAAGGCTGAGGTTTCTTAAGTAACAATCTGTTTTCAGCAGCACAAGTTTCAAGCAACAAAACAAATGAAGAAGACAATTGTGACAAAAACTCCACCCATTGTATGACTCATGAGAAAAAATCTCGTATATCACAGAATTTGCCAGTGCTACTAAAGCTTTCCATACGCGACAAATAATGCAAACACATGGATCTTGCAGACTTCACTAAATCTATGCAGCAAAGATAGCACTTGCACTTTTTCCTAAAAGCACGAGGCACAGCACAATAAGAAAACCACACAGTTCTTTGAAAATCCAGACAGAACACAGGTATCTGTTTAAGTACTTTTGTACCAGCTTTATCTCCTTGAAATGGACACTGTGTTTCCTATGTACTTATGATGACCCAGGACCTCACTACATAATGAAGAGAAAAGAGGAATGAATAGTATTTAAGACAACCCTCTACTGCATGTTGACTTTCTAGAATCCTGTTCTGAAGCTCTTAACTCTGGTGCAAATTATGGGTAAATTGGCTGCCCACTAGCAAGTTATAACTTTTATTAAGTGTACTGGCTTGGCTGGTATAGACTTAATTCTCTTCAAAGTAGCTTGTATGGTGCTTGTTACGGATTTGTAACTGAAGAGTCAAGGTCTTTTCTGCTCCTCACCCCTGGGCTGGGAGTGCACAAGAAGTTAGGAGGTGACACAGCCAGGACAGCTGACCCCGACTGATCAAAGGGATATTGCATACCCTATAAAGTCATGCTCAACAATAAAACCTGGGGGAAATATGGAGGGGGTAGAGGGGCTATGGTGCTTGTCTTCCCAAGTCACACTGTTGTATGTGATGGAGCCTGGCTTTCCTGGAGATGCTGTCTGCCAATAGGAAGCAGTGAAAAATTCCTTATTTTGCTTTGCCTGTGCACACACCTTTTGCCTTCACTATTAAAGTATCTTTATCTCAATTGTGAAGTTTTCACACCTTTCCCCTTCTGATTCTCTCCCCCATCTCACTCAGGGAGGAGTGAGCTAGTGGCGGGAGGAAGAGTGGTTGCCTGACAGGGGTTAATCCTAAAGCACCACAGAGGCACCCAACTACCTACAACACAAGTATTCAGCATCATCTTATAGGCTGTGGGATATCTGAGAAGTCCAGAGGGGGATTGACAGATATGACATGTGACCTGTGGCACATCATACATGACCTGACCGGTAGCTGGAGGCCAGGAGAACAGCCAGGCCTAAGGTATCTAAAATGTCACTAGATGTTTGTATTTAAGCAGTTGAATCACTTCCTATGAAATCTGAATTCTGTACATTTTAAGTAAACAAGAATTTTTAGTAGGATAAAAGCCAAAGAATGTAATGTGAAAGTAGCTGAAAAAAACAGCCCCATCGCCCACACCATCCGCATTGCACGTACATAAATACCAACATTGGAAGTAATAATATTATTAGTTTTGTTGTATTTTAGTACACCCACTTGCTATTAGCAGACTGTTTCTAATGCAAGGGCAATTCATAAGCATAAAATCTTTAAACAGAAGATTACATAAAGTTTATTTGGCTTTTGGCCTGTGTCATAACACTGAGATGCTAATGCCAATAGATAATGCCCAGAGTGATCTGGTCTAATTGCAGCTTGCTATATGACCTCCAGAGATCCCTTCCAATCTCAACAGTTCTGTGATTCTGATATTACAGGTTCATTCAGAACATTAAACTTCAGTCTCCTACTGGTTATTAAACTTATTTTCAACATAAAAGCAAAACAGGAGTGAAGTCAACTATACTGGCCACTAAAACCTAAGTATGTTCTCCTGTATAGGTACATTAAGGTCCATACTTTACATGGTTTTTTTTTTTAATCTACTACAAAGATTTTTTTTCTTATGCTGATGTAATTTGACACAGTAGTTTCATTCAGGGTACTATTTTAACTTGCTATCCTGATCTCTGGCTACACCTGAGACATTTCCAGGGCTCTGAGATTTGACACCACTTCAGCAGAAACAGCATAATATAGAAATCCTAGCATTGCCAAAAAGAAGGGGCAGAAGGAGAATAGGCCATAGTTTCTACCCTATGTGTAGAGGGCAGTGGGGTGACACACACTCTAGCTCCGAGAGAGACAGTTTACCCTTCTCTGCTGGCCTTCACAGCCTCGCACTTCCATAAGCACAGAGCAAACAACAACTGCTGAGGTGGGATTCAGTCAATTCGCTTTTCTTTAAGTCCTCACCTACTTTTCAGTGCAAAATGGAAAGAATCCTTTGAGCTAGTTTGTGGTATGTATTAGTTTTAATTTACTTTACCTGTAGGGGCACATATGTTAACAGCTAATAGATAGCTTGGTGATTCACCTTTGCTGCTGAGGGCAAAAAAGATCTTTCACTCAGCTGAAGTGCAAACAGTTACTTCTCTAAATCCTTTTCTACTCTAGAAGAGCTGTGTTCTTAAAGAAATTCTGACATTGCAAGAAATGCTCATGCCTGAGGTAAAAAAAAAGCCTCAGAAATGTAGAATTATCTACCACAGCTGAGGTATTAAAGATGAGTGAGGGCAAAACAATACCTGTTGTGTCATCTCTTGCAATTCATGTAATGAGAAGTATTCTGCAAGAGCTATCAGCAGTTAACAAAACTTGCTACTTTCTTTTCAGATGAAAGGTCAAACTGTTCCATTCTTGGGTCCAAGTCTTTCATGTTTAGTCTAGGAAGAAGACGTATCAAGATAGAAGCAGTCTGACAGAAACGACAACAGCTGATCTTGCAGTAAAGCATTTCTTTAACTCCAGTCTATATTGATTCTGACACTCTGAAGATTACACAAGATGAGCAGTCAGCATTTTGTCCTTAAATTACAAGTGTACAACAAGGAAGCTGGAGACAGCTGCTACTTGTTTTTTCAGGAAGAACATATGCGTGGTCTTTCTTTTGGTTCTTGGGGCTTTTTGTGTGTTGTTCTTGTTTTTTAATTTTTCTTCAGCATTATTCAAGGAGTGAAAATATCGATGTTCAGGCATTAGCATATTTGTATCCATATTCTAATCCAATTCTTCTTAGCTTTTAAATATTATCCAAGGTTATGCACATTTGTGTATAAGCCTGAAATACTTCGGAAAATATTGCACTATATCAAAACAGAGAAGCTAGTGAGGAGTGAACCTTGTCACTCTCAACAGCTATTTAAAAGGAATATAAGTACACTGGACACCGAGAGAAGATAAACCTCTGCAGAGCTACATATTTATGCTGAAATTTATAGTTGAGTATCACAGATCACAGATGTATTATATTGATACATTCTCTTAACAAATTAATTATTTTTGTGAATAATTTCAGTTGCAATGTTCAGGTTTAATTTCATTCTAAGTAAGAAGTTTCTTTTACTATTTAGTTTTTGTTAACTTCACTGTAACTTTGGAAAAGGTCTTTCAGTATTGCTGAAAAAGTAAAAGACAATTTTGCAAAATACTTTAGTCTACTCTGTCTCGTTCCAAACCCTATTTCAGTTATACCAGGAAAATGTATTATATTAAGAACACAGAACTTATAACTGATTAAATGTGTTTTCATGCAACAAAGTTTGCCTTTTTGTAAATTAATATGAGGTTTGGCTTAGACAATATAAAATTTGGGATTCCAATAAGGAATTCCACCCAAACTCAAATCATATGTACAACAGCAAGAAGGCAAAGAAATAAATCACTCTGCATAATGTAAATGTCAGGGCTTGTTATGGTAAACAGGTATTTAAAAGACAAAATAAAGCACATTAGGCCCAATAAACTTCAAGTCACATTCCATGTTTCCTCAAGACCAGGCAACAAATGACAGTGGTAAACCAGTTTTGTTTTTATTTCTAGTCTCAACACTACAAAACAGACCCAAGTAATTCTGAATTGAGCAAACTTTCAATAACTGTCCATGCATTTCTATGCCAACAATGTTTCTGCCATATTCTTTGTTATGACTACACCTCTTACAATGCACGGAAGGCAAAGTAGACAGAGCACATCACACACACATTGAATTCACAACAGCTGAAATAACTCTTCAGCCTCTTGAGTCAGAGATCCTAAGAGGCCACTTCCGTTCTTTCTGACTTCTCTATATTGGTTAAGCATCACAAAGAGACAGTAACCAACATTTACATCCATTTTCATCAAATGGGCTTACATGAAAACGAACAAAGGAGGACTAGGATTTCGTATTTCTTGTTCCATTGCGAAGAAAAATAGAGCTATTGTGGTTAATTCTGTTCTTACAAACTGTTTATTATTGGCAAAATTCTATAGATAGAATAAAAGTATGCATTTTCATAAGCTCTTTGAAGACAGTTGCATTGACTATAAAATTTCTGGATAATAAGGATACTTGGGTTTCTGAAAATACACAGAAGTGTGTAAGCACATGTGTAGGTCTGTGCAAAGTTGGAGATAGGTATTTTGTTATTAAGTAATTTAATGTATTTAAGAAGAGAATTTCAGAGCTCTTCTCTAGGGCAATACTGTGAAGTTCTGTAGACTGGAATTTTTAGCACAAATGTATAAAAAAGTTTGTTCTTCCACCCTTCCTTTTAAAACAATCTTCGAAGTGTTTCATAAAGTTATCTTTTATAGGCACTGTCAGGATAACTGAGAATAATGGTATGAAACTAAGAAAAAGTGAATTTAGACTGAGCATCAGAACAAATGAACGGTGAGGAAATAACCAGAGCTTCCAGTCAGAGCGGATAAAGCACTTTCATTTGAGTGATTTAGAACTTGGAAATTCACTTCAGAGAAAAACCCAGCACTTGGCAAAGAATGACCCAGATAGGCACTGGTTGCTAAAACTTTTTTTCTAAGCTGATTGTGTGATTTGTGTGATAGACTATCATTCTATCTCTTTACGTCTTACTTCTCCTTTATGATAATGTAGTGGGTATCATATAACCTCACAGATTTATCTCTGCAGCATTTTTTCAGAGCTGCTCAGGCAGACAGTTTATAATAGGGCCATAATGCCAGCTGAAGAGAAACTTGATGTGACCATTGCTCAAGGAGTAAAAGGAATCTGTGAATTATTTACAGAGAATTAGGAATCTCTTGATATTTATTGGGATTCTGTAACTGAGAATAGTTAGATTATGTCACTGTAATAATTAATAATACAGTTAAAATTAAAGTTTTATTATACATTTCTCTAATGTTCATTTTAATATGGCAATATTACATATGGTTGATTTTCGTTACAATAATCTTTAACGAAATTTAGCATCTCACATATCTATATGCATATAAATCAAGTGTTCAGAATTTTTTTACTGTTCAGACATTCCCAATTCACACTGAGCATCAAATACTTTGAAACTGTTCAGAGCATCCAAGATTCTGCTTTGTCTATATATTTTTGAGGATAAGGGACACACACACACATACTTTGTCTGAAGATTTTGTAAATCGACATTTATCTGTCAAAAGATAGCACACAGATCAAAACATAAACAGAAAGCTCATGGCGAGCTAATTCTTTTTCTTGGTAGTTGAGATGTGACTACAAAAAGTTGGTATTCAGTAAGACAGGGCTGTGACAGTTTTCTGTGTGACCAGTTATCTCAGGAGTTCCACTTCCTTCAATAGGGTCACAATGCTCACCACAACCATTTCGAATTCCTAATGAAGAGTTCCATCTTGCCTTCGTGCCTTCATTCCTTGTTTACTAGTAGTCAACTCTCTAGGTGAAACACACAACTGAGAAATGAGACATAGTATGACAAAGTTGCCTTACCAAATTAAAACAAAACCAAGAAAATAAATCAAAAATTAAGACTTTCAAACAGAGGAAGTAAAGCATGTGAGATGGCTTGTATATTTGTTCTAACATTTAAGTACTATTTCCTTCTTCCACGAAGCTATTTCAGATTGATAACCATAGCCATAGTGTCTAATGCTAAATTTTCTCATATTTTTCCAGCATTTTGCCTTTTGATAAATCCATCTGGATTCTATGGCTGTCAAAAAAATATTATCTAACAACAGAGAAGCAGAATATCTTCAAAACTTGGAGAAATCAACATTTAGGCATCTGATAATTATTAAAAATTTTAGATTTGGCTTGGCAAAAGAAAGAAATTATGACAGAAATGAAGCAATTTTCAGAAGTCATCCTCTTCACAGGACAAGAACAAGAACAAGGATGAAAGAAAAATGGTTTTGACTTTGAAAACTTTCGGACCCACTGACAATCAGGAATG